>NC_083466.1:8152287-8224787 GCF_030014155.1 Tachysurus vachellii
ATTATTCCCATTTTCCCCCTTATTCCCTCTTTTTATTCCCAATTTTCCCCTTATTCCCTTTTTTATTCCCATTTTCCCCTTATTCCCTTTTTTAATTTCCATTATTCCCTTTTATTATACCCATTTTCCCCCTTTTTTATTCCAATTTTCCCCCTTATTCCCTTTTTTATTCCCATTTCCCCTTCCCATTTTCCCCCTTGTTCCCATTTCCCCCTTGTTGGACCAATCACAGACCCTGTAAGTTTCTTCAGCACTAGAGCTGCGTGCACAAGCTCTTCAGACTTTTCTGCAAAATGGCGCAACAGCAAAGGTTTTACATTTCAATACATTCCTGCTTTTTAAATGAGTTTTCTAAGCAACGAACGAATCTCAATAAGCTTTTTGCAAATGGATTTTCAGAGACAAGTGTTGACCAGTGACAATGTCCAACTCACCGGCTCCATAAAGAGTCTCTGGATGAAAAGCTGGATAAACGTGAGGATGAAGCCCTCATGACTTTAGTGGTCACCTCAGTAAAAGTGCCTGGGATCAGATAGAGATCAAATTATTTCTGCCTATAATGTACTGGGCAGTAAAAAAAAAAAAAAGACGAAAGTTCACGTGTAATTCACGTGTCATTCAGTATGCGTGCTTATAGGACAAGAAAGTTAATAATAAATAATATTAATTAAAAAAAAAACTTTAAATAACAGAAGCCTACACAAAAACCACCACATACACAGAGTCTGTGATCTGTTTTCAATGTTTTTTCCCCACAGCAGAGAGAAAACCACGCCTAATAGCCTTGTAACTCACCGAGACCACTGCGGTTTCACCCCCTGTTAGTAGTTTTATAAGGAAGAGTAAATCAATGTGTGCATTATCAAACCCACGCTTTTTCAACGCCACCATATTCACTTCATTTTGCAACACTCAGAAATAAAATCAACAAAGAATAAAATCCCCCAACAGACAGGTCGCGGTTAGGATCCTTACACAGCATTGATCTTCTCCATCTGGAGCTGGTGAGGTCGAGCAGCTTGGACAGGAAGCAGCCATGTGGGAAATGGGGGGAGTTTAACATGGGCCATGTCCTAAAATCCACACATTATCATACCTCTAAATACACATTGTGTCTTGGAGAAAATAAAATTATTATTTTCTATTTATGAGTCTTTAGATCAGACAGATTTGTTGATCAACACTATTTTGGCACAACTTTTGTATGGAGACTAACATGAGTTAAAAGCAGTGATTGACTGAGATTGACAAACCGAGCTACAGAGCTTCCATTGATGATTTCAAAAGGGATTATATTTAATATTAATCCTTTGTAAGCATTTTTAGAGCCCTACGTTTAGTGGATTTTTGGTTATCAATCCACCCAGTTGTTGTCGATAGAATAAAATTAACCCAAGTTGTGACATGGAGCCTCTTGTATGTGAATTGGTTTAAAATGGTTTAGTGCCCTGTTAGTGGTGTGAACATTTTGGAAGAAAATGGAGGACGTTAACGAGATTTGTTGGTTGACTAAACGAGACCCGAAAACCTCGACGTCACATCTCTGGACTGCATGACCTTGGATAAAAGAGCATGCCAAATGAATCAAGGCTACATTTATTTCCTTAATGTGTTCATCTAAAGAAACCTTGAGTCCATGGAGTTGGGTCTTTGACCATCCTGGGATTGAAACCTTCCAGTCACTAACAAAGCCAGTGACAATATGACCACGCTGAGGTAATGAAATATACATTGTACTGGAGTATGATTTAAGCTATATGTTTACGTTTGTTGTATACACATGCAGTAGAACATACAAGTCTCTAGGATAAATCATAAAAGCCTTTAGTTGAATGCAAGTGTGATCTACTCAAATTACTACAATACATTTAAACTCCCAAACCACTGACTGAGCTGCAGTAGACGCAGAACATATCCACTGCACAAGTTGGGAATACGTGCTGGATTGGAGAGCCCAGTCCACCACTGAACAGCATATGAATGCACCCAAACACACAGAAATCCATACTGGCCTACTAGCATGTTTTGGGAATGTAGGAACGTACCATGTAGGGATGTGGTAGCTCGGTGGTTAAGGTGTTGGACTACTGACCAGATGGTCATGAGTTTGAATCCCAGGTCCACCACAAGCTGCCACTTCTGGGCCCCTGAGCAAGGCCCTTAACCCTCAATTGCTCAGTTGTATAAATTGAAATAAAATTGTAAGTCACTCTGGATAACGGTGTCTGCTAAATGCTGTAAATGTAGGCGGAATTATAGACCCTTGAGCTTTGTTACAATGCTCCTGCTAAGGCAAAATTTCCCTGCTATGTTTAATGTAGTATTTGGAGTCATTTCATTTAACTTTTCCTCCATGTTTCTGTTGTCCTGCTCAGTGGTAAGTAACAATGCAATCCATTATAACAATCTTATATAAAAGCATAGAGCATTTACCACACATGTATATGAAGGTTTTGCTTAAAGAAAGAACAACATGTACACACCATTCATTACGTTTTTTTTCAGTCTAAGACAACACACTAGAGAGTAAAAGAGGAAAAAAGTGCAATTTATTTTGTAGGATTTGTCCAAAGATTGAACAAACAAGACCAGACTAGCTTAACATAGCTCTCTGAGCTTCAAAGAACTGGCCAAGGTGTACAAACCGAGATGGCTTGGGGTCCACTCTCTATATCCTCTGTTATAAAAGGCTGTCTCTCCCGCTGACCGTCCACCTCACACCACGGTTAACATTTCAAAAATAAAATAAAAAAGTAACGAGCAACACAATTTTTAATAACACCTATATAAAGGCAATAAAAATTGCTTCAATGAACACACAAGTAACAGCTTGTTAATAACAGGATGTCCAGTTGACTTTAAGCCCATAAATTGGACATATAGAGAAAGAGAAGAGCGGTCACTCTTCTGAGTCCTGCGTCTCTCACAGATGAGAGGCAGACGCATTAGCGCGTGCTGTGTGCTCACAGCTACTTGGCCCCTTCCCTATTGTCAGGAAGGGATGTTGTTAGGGGGTGTGTCCTGCACAGCCCCCTCCCGAGAGGGCGGGGTCATTAGTCTGATTCAGAATCACTGCTGTCATCCGTCGAGCTACTTGAGCCATCTGATTGGTCTTCATCGTCTTCGTCGTCCTCCTCTTCATTCTGTAAATCGTGCAGGAAATCGTGTATGGCTATGGCTATGACCAGGACAAGTACAGTGAATGTTTCAAGCAAAATTCAAGCTTAATCATTTTTTCCGTCTAGTGTTGAAAAAAACAAACCAATTTAATACTTAAAATGTAAATATCAATCACATGACCCATTAAACGTAAAGGAAATTAATACGTTTATAAAAGACCTCTATAATTTACAAAATACTCACACAATTTTAACAATTTTTACTATCTATCTTTTAAACTGCATTTGGCCATTACTCTCATCGTCTGTAAATTTAATTTTGTAGTGTTTTTACTCAGCAGGTTAAACCCAAACTGTTTTCTGGTTTTTACATTACAGTCACTTCTCTAACAAATATTTAATAAGTAATATTCATTAAAAATATAACATTTATATAACATTTAAGCCTAGTTTTGATTTCTTAGCAGTGTTTTTCTTATATAGCAAAGTTGATTTAATATGAATCATCTAGGTTAATAATCTTATCTGCAAAGGACCAGTGTAGCTGCAGGCTTTCATTCCAACTTAGCAGGAGCCATTTGTGATAATGACTGAAATTATAAACAGGTTAAATGCATGGAATCAGGTATGGCTCCTGATCTAGGTTTTAATGCTCATGTCAAGTTTAGGACTATATCCTCACCTCATCATCTTCATCGTCGTCCTCATCTTCACTATCTGTCGAAGCGGAGGACTCGTCATCTTCGTCCTCCGAGTCTGTTGAATTTGACTTATTGTCTTCTTCCTCTGAGTCTGAGGTGTCCTGCTGGAAACCACAGAGTCACACTTCTCTCTAATAAGCAGTTATTCTCCCCCTTCTGCATAACATCCATAATTCTGTGTTTAGTTGTTTTTTTTCTCACTATACTTCAACAGAGCTTTTGCTTACTGTTCATGAGACTAATACATTTTTTCAACACTATTTGCCTGATGCTGAGGCCTGAGTGGCCCATTGGATTTTTTGACTGTGTTGGGCGAGTGGCCCAGAGAAAGCGGGCGTTACCTTGACCCGGTACGCCATGGAACGTTTGCCCCCCCCGGCCCCCAGCGCTGCAGCTCGGGCACCTACCGCCTTCCCCTTGGTGACACGCACTTTGGCTCCAGGACCTCGCGCCTTTGTCGTGCTCCGTCGTTTCTGTAGAGAGACAGACAGGGGAGAGGAGGGGGAAGGTAGGGGGAAGGCGAGGAGAGAGAGCAACCAAGAAAAAAAAACAAAAAAAAAAACACAAAAAACCAAAAACACAAGAAAACAATAGTTCAAGCTCCAAGCAACAATTAGTAGCTCTACAAAGCAGCCCACAGAATCATTACTGTGTGAAGTAAGGTTAGTTCCATTTCACAAATGTACATACGATAATACACAGTATCGATAAATAAATGAATAATTAATAGCTATTTATAAGATTACAATGCCACAAAATAGTCTATTCTTAGTCTTATTCAACACTAAATTGCCAGCAGCAAAAAGAAATTACTTGCCATGCAGTGGAATGGAATACATGCACATGTTTAAAATGTGTATAGCTGCAAATTTGGTTTTTAGGGACTCCTGAACAATCCGCATGTTTAGTGAGTTTCAGCTCTCAACACTCCTGAAAACAGGGGCTGGGGAATGGTAATAACCTGGCACAGGTCTGTTGGGGGACTTTCATTCTTATTAATACATTTCCCAAATCCAAATCTGAGTGGAGCTGGTTTTTTTTTTTTTTTTTTTTGGCTTTATTTTCAAAACGCACTTATGACAATCAAAACAAAGCAAACGCAAAACATTGACTGAGGGGTTTGTAAGACTAAAAACCTGAAGGGAAACCTTCATTGGTCAGAAATATGGATGAGGAAAAAGGTGTGTAAAACATTGATAGATGAGCGAAGTCACAATATTAACCAAGAATGTAGAATCTACTGCTGTTCACTTCCTGCAGTGGGTTAATGAACCCCACTAGAGTCTAAAACTCATGCCAAGGGTTTGCTAAAACAGATTCGATGCTGCATTTGTAAAAGCATCCATCTGAAACCAGAGCTGAACTGATATGTGGACTGAATGGGGTTCCCTGGTGACTAAATCACCGTGGCTTCAAATAAGTTGCACAATATAGAAGATGTTAATAAGCAAGAGTAAAATGCTAATAATGAAATGACTGAATTGAGACACTCACTGTAGAAGAGAACTCTTTGTACACAGCTCGTGCCTGAGGAGAGAGAGACTGAGAGAGAAAGCAAAAGAGAAAACTGTGTCACTGACATCTGCACAAACTGCTACAAACTGAAAGTGCGGGCTAAACGTCAGTGCGTACCTTCACCCAGGCATCCAACTCTGCTTTGTACTCGAGTTGCTGCTCCTCCACCTGCTTCTTGTACTTGTCCTTCTGGCTCTGACTGAGCTTGTGCCAGCGCTTGCCGATCTCCACCATGCGCTCCTTGAGACTGAAGTGATTTAGCTCACCATTTGTGAGCAGCTCCTGGGAAAACATCTGATAGCCGCTCCTGCATCAAAATGAGAAAGAAGAAAAAAGGAAGAGGAAGTTAGATGATGGACTGAACAGTTCTCCTATACTGGATCTCGGAGTACATTACATTTACATTTACAGCATTTAGCAGACGCCCTTATCCAGAGCGACTTACATTTTACCTCATTTTTATACAACTGAGCAATTGAGGGTTAAGGGCCTTGCTCAGGGGCCCAGCAGTGGCAGCTTGGTGGATGTAGGAATCGAACTCGCAACCTTCCGATTGGTAGTCCAACACCTTAACCACTAGTCTACCACATCCCTCCTGGAGTAGTATTGACATGCAGATTTGCCACTCACACAGGAGGTTTCTTAGGCTCTCCGTCAAACTTTTGCTTCTTCTGACCTTGACCCGAAGGCACCGTCCTCATCTCAACCAGCTCTCTCTGTAGGATGTAAATTCAACAAAACAAGACCTCAGCTTGGTTCAAGCATTTTACCTTAAATAAAATAATACTTAAGACTATTCTGTAAAATCACTGCATAAAAAAGAAAATGTCAATTTTGTGGAAATCATCAATACAATTGACTGGGTATGAAAACCAGCACAACGACAAAGTCGCATTTATATCAAGCACAATGCAAGAACAGTAAAAATAAGTACCACACGGGAACAAAAGAAACAACGGCTAGAGATTCTGCTGTTTCACCCCGACCCCCAACCCCCCCAGCTGTACTCTGCGGAATAAGGTTATAAGATGACCAACATTTTGACATTTCTTCAGTATGGATGAGAAGACAGTGGTCAAAACGTTTGGTCACTGACCACAGTCCGGTACTGAACCTCGTATCGCTTCTGGTCCTCGGCTGCTTTCTTGATCCAGGGAATCTTCTCTTTCTTCTCCATGCCCTTCCAAGTAGCCTCCATGGTGCTTTGAGCTTTCTTCCTGTCATTCTGCAAAGACACCCAAAGCACTTTTGCTTATTTAGCAAAACGACTGTCTTTTTATATGTAAAGAGCATTATCATGGTGTACAGGTATACAAGTTTCCTGTGTTTAAAGTTACAGAAATAACGGAAAAAATACAGAGCAAGACAGGAGATGAACTGATGAAAATAGATGAACTTTGTAAAGCTATTTCTTTCCAAAAGATCCTCTCAAAACTGCAACAGTATGCATATTCTTTACTGACCGTCAGCACCTTTATCCTTTTTCTATTATAGTTAACTTAGTTAATTGAGTTATTTTGGCTCACCCTGTATTTGGCCAGGTAGTCACCGATCACACTCTGTTGCCACATCTCCTCTGCTGTTTTGGGTGTCTCAGGAAGTTGTGTCTTCTTCTTCCCGTCTTTCTTTTCCTTTGGCATTCCATGAACCCACTGGTCCAACTCAGAGTCTCGACCCCGGTCCTATACCCCAGGGATGATACCAACTTGCCAATATGCAATTCAGGAGAGCTACATGAGGATAAAGTTTTGCAGAGGAGTAGAATTAACCCACCTTGGCTGACAGGGATTTAGAAACAAAATGGCTGCCTGCCCCCATAATGCTCAGCTTGGAGCCTCCCAGCTTCTCCTCTGTCAGGACTCGATCCCTTTCCTCATCTGGTAGGCTCTGTAGTTACATAAATCCCCCCAAAAATACACACATTTTGCTTATGAATTAAACCGTTAAATAGCTCTGCAAAGCTTTATTCTATCTGCAAAAACAGTACTCGAATCCCTACCTCGATAAACCTCTGGAGATCAATCTCATACTGCTTCTTTTTCTGCCGAGACAAAAGTTGGAGAATCGGGTGAAGTTTTTTAACCAGGACTGCTCTGTTCACGAGTACAGAAGACTGTGGATTAAGTTTTCACTCGTGGTTGTTGCATTTACAGCTGCTTACCTGTTCACATCGCTTCTGGTACATGTCCTTCTCTTTCTGGGTCATCATTTTCCACTGCTTGCTGCACAGCACCATCCTCTCTGTGCTCGGGACGTCCTTCATGTTTACCATCAGCTCGGCGCAGTATAAAGAATAACCGTTCCTGCAGAACAAAAGCTGATCACTGTCGCTGTGGGCCAAATTCCTTAGCAAGGCATTCGGGTTACATTTTACAATCCAACTGGATCAAATTTCAGGTTCTATCTGATGTTATTGACCATGTTATTCAAATGGCATATTTAATGGATAGAAATGGATGTCAATTTATTTTATTAACAAAACTATAAAAGCTAAAAACTCTATCGACTTTGGTTGTAGTGAGGCTCAAAATGTTATCCAGCAAAAGATAAAGTAATGGAATTGCCAGACAGATCACTCTAAACAATCATGTTTTATAGTAAAGTAACTTCTGATGGTCCAGGAGGTTTTACTACTGGGTAATCGCATGAAATACTCATGCAATAGAACAAATAAAACATTTCTTCAAAAATATTAACCACCGTACTTTTAATTGTAAACTCATGACTTGTGCTCCCTCTACAGGATGAATGTTGAGTTTAGAGAAACTGCCACTCTATTCCATTGAGTAACAAACTATATTATAGTAACGATTCATTACAGACAGCAGCTTACAGTGAAACAGTGAGAACAGTCAAAACTAAACCGTATACATAGCTGTTTTAATGTTTTCTGTCGCAAGCTTATTTGTTTAAATCTTTACAGACTATGCTTTTACAAAGTCTTTATCGCAAACAATTAATGGATGCTAGTTGACACATAGCACCAAACATATGCACATGTATCTTATACGTGATCTCGGCAGAATCTTACACCAGAACTCAGCAGCTTAATTATATAAACCTTAGGGGGAAAAAAATCAACCATATAGAAGGAGTAAGAACATTGGATTTTAACACAAGATAAACTGAAGATCTTCAGAAGAGAAGAAAAAAAAGTGTTTAACTCAACCGCGCTTATTACAGATGAGTAAAAATGCTTTGTTCGACTGGACATTTCGGTCATGTATGTTTTTTTCTCCTTTTCAAAGCAAAGGTAAACCTACATTTATTATTCCTGTGGTAAACCATGGAATTCCATACACACACAAGTATAAATATGAAGCAACACAGTAAAACCACTTTTGAAATAATCACCAAGTCTAAATACAGTGTCAGGGATTTTATAAATTCAGGGTGTCAGGGTTTGTTCTTGTTGATTGACAAAGGAGAGTGTAATGACATTCCTCTTTTACTCCCTTGTCATTGTCTGTCAAGTTTTGTGCTACTCTTGACACTGCTTTCCTCCACACACACACATACAGCCTTGCAAGTGAGTAAGGGACATGTTCTTTAAGCTAGCAGAGAACACTTACGGGGGTGGCTTAGTGGGCCGTCCGTCAAATTTGTCCTTGAGCTGCCGCTCGGCTTTGGTCAGGACGGACTTGACGTGTTCTTCGGAGTTTGCGTCTGGGTGTGCTTCGTGGTATGCCCTCATACTGTCCTGAAAGGCAAACTCAGAAAAGTGAAAGAAGTTCTACTTCAATAACTTTGATGTTTATTGTGGTGTAAAGTACCTCATAGTTCTTCTGCAGCTCCAGTGCTTTGCTGATCCATTTCAGCCGCTTTTTGTCCAAGAGCTGAGACCACTGACGCCGTAAAGCTTCTTTCAGATCCTTTTGGCTGACCTAGGAAAAGAAAAACTACACATGTATAATCTGGAAAATGAACTATTCCATAAAATCAGAACTTTTTTTCACACTGACCTCTGGGTGAAGCTTCATGAAGGTTTTCTTTTCATGGTTGTACCACAGCTGCTGAGGGGTTTTGGGCTTCTCTGGGAGGTCCGACTTCTTCCTTTCTTCTATCAGCTCAGGATGGTCTTCTCTAACAAAAAAGCATGCGCTTGTTTAAGAAAAAGCTTTTAAAACTTTATTTCAAAAATGAGGGAAGGGGGTGCTTACTTAAACCGTGCCATGTTTTTCTCAAAGGACTCCTTCTCCCTCTGGAATTCCTGAATGTATTTAAGCTAAACAGAGAAAAATAAATCATGATGTTTAAAACAAAACAAAAAAAGCACCATCAAAAGCCATGTGCTTTGCAAAACAAATCAAAAAATCTGGTCAGGTGTTCCTTTGGAGTACTTACCTTTTTCTTTTCAGGCAGCTCTTTGTATTTTTTGGAGAGGATCTTTGTTAGATCCAGGTTGCTCATCTCTGGGTGAATTTTTGCATACTTGGCTCTCTTCTCCATAAAAAAACGAAAGTAGGGTGTCAGGGGCTTCTTTGGGAAATCCGGATGCGTCTGTGGAGAAGTACGAATCGACAAGTTGTTCTTGGGAACAATTTGCATTCAAGATACTGTAATAAAATTGTGAACATTTTGTAGTACCATTTTGTTGAGAATGTCAAAACCTATAACACACACATTACCTTTAGTTTCTTTCCTTTGTACGGGTTCTTTACATATTCTATTGCGTCGACAATGAGCTCTGTCATTGTCCTGTATTTCCGAACCTATGAGGAAAAACGCTTATAAAATGCCCCAACTCTGTGCCGAAGTTTAACATAAAACATTCTGTAAAACAACAGAGAACATTTGGGCTGATAAAGCATCCTGAAAAACATTTCTTAACCACCAGTCAGTCTTTACCATACTACACACACACACACACACACACACACACACACACACATATCTGGTTAGTTGGCTCACCTCTGTGGAAACCTTCTGCCATTTCTGCTTACACATGTCCCCAGTGAAACTTCCAAAGCCCACTTTGTCCCAGTCAAAATGAGACTCTGTGGTCTTGTATTTCAAAGTGTCTCCATCAGGCAACATACCCTTAATCCTCTCTAGCAGCATCAGACAGTCCTCTTTAGTCCACACATCACCACCTAACACAACACACAAAATAAATATTAAAATGTAAAATATGCTGTTTCCAGAGGCATCTTTTTTCCTTACAAAAAGTTTGCGTATTAACTCATTTGGTTAAAAACTCATTTGGTTAACTCTTACGTATTGAAGCGAGAAGCTCGTGAATGAGAATGGTTTGTGGATAGACATAGCACGCAGGGACACAATGAGAGACTGACTTCTAGTTGCAAATAGAGAAGAAACGATATCTATAGAACGTGATTTGGGTCATAGGAGACGATTAAAATGCACACATTTGCATAGATTTGTTTGGCAGTTGTGTTTTTCAAACAGACTTAAAAAAGTCAGACAGAATGCATTCTAGGTGAACAGTGTCAAAATACCTCAAGACTACATTTCGAAAAATCTGACAAGAGGCAGGGACAAGGACAAGGTCAGGGTAGCTGTAGGAAAAGCAGAGAGATCGCTGCATGCCTACCTGGTTCTAGTTTGATTCGCCCAGTCTGTGCGCCAGCCACGCTGTTGCTGCCATTCATGACTACACAGTCAAGGTGGCTCTGACCCGACCTGCAGTGATACAAACCCTCGATCCTGTGTGAAATAAAAAAATAAATAAATTAAAAAAAAAGACACATAAGTTGTTAAAGGTGCCATGTTACACTTAAGGCTCACTTCATGCCAAACTCCAAATCATTCTGTGCTCATGCCCCATACTTGTGGCTTGTTCCAGATTCTGCGTGGGTTTCCAAAACATGGCAGTATGTGGACTGGCTTTGCTAAATTTATCTCTCTATGTGTGAGTGCGTGTGTGTGTGTGTGTGTGTGTGTGTGTGTGTGTGTGAGAGAGAGAGAGAGAGAGAGAGACTCCCACTTTACAGGGATATGCTCTGGATCCACTGTGATCCAGAGTGCTTACTGAACATGAATGAAATGTTGAAATGTTTATTTTCCTATCAGGACCCACAGAGATCTTGTCCACACAGCTGTATGTTGTAGACTAGCTGTTTGTAGTGTTATAAATCTGCTGTGTTTATACACCATGACTTCAGGTCCAGCCTCCGGCGTCAGATGATGTCTGATGGGCGGCTGCTAGAGTTTAACTGGAGCAGAGACACCGTGTACAGAGACACCGTGTACAGAGACACATCCCACCGACAGACTAAACAACTCACGGACAAGACGAAAACCAACATCTTTTTTGGACTTATTTTGTAAATCCAGCTTCTAAGAAACCATAAAAATATCCAAAGCCTGGTCGATAACTATGAGGCGCAACGTATCTTGTCGGATTCGGGTTTTTAACCGAGAAATTCTTTAAAAAACAAAAATAAAAAAAAAAGTCAACATTTTTGGACGTCGACACTTTTTTGTGCAAACATTGTGGGGGAAATATTACTTTACTGAGTAGCGATGACCAAGTCATGGGACCTGGTGTTGGAAAGAGACAGACAGTTGTTTAGCTAACGATTTAGCTCTCGTAGCTAAAATGCAGCAAATTATTCTAAACATTACAAAGTACATGTCAGTTCATACCTTTGGAAATTTGTCCGACACTTTGTCGTAGGTCGTTTTATTATTTTTATTTTGACTCAAGTGAACAGTTGTTTTTGTTTTTTTTTCCAATAACAAAGCAAGCAGCTAACTAGCTAGCTCAGACACGATAGCATGACGCTAACGGCAGTTTAACGAAGTTATAACGGTTCAATTACAAAAATATACTGTTTGGAAATATAATTATTTCCAAACAGTACAAGCGAGAAATAGTTAATCAGTTTCCTTAAAATAATCAACTCTATAAGCTTCACCAAACGAGTACAACTGTGTAATATTTGTCATGTATTTTGTGTGTTTGTTGGTCAGGGCCCGTGTCCCACACCCGCCCTGACCGGGCAGTGGCGCCGCGGTCCCCCGTCTCATTCCGCCCGGAGAACCGAGCCAAAAAACCCAGACACCAAAAATAAAAAAAATAAAAAACAACATCCTTCCATTGACAGCCAAACTGCCTTTAATAAATATTCACGTTTACACCTCGAATAACAGCTGGTATCGGCGCTAAACTATTCTTAGAAACGTATAAAGTAAAATGTTAAAACTAAAAGTCCGTTTAAACAACAACGCAACGGTCATTTTAAATGATTTCATGCTAATCGTCTGTATAGCAGCGTCGCTAGCAGGAGCGATGACGTGCTAATCAGTTCATACGGTGTTACCGACCATTGTCTGCACTCGAGCCCAGTAATGGCGCCGTGATTCCGGGAGGAGTCAGCACACAGCTTCCGCTGGCAACGAAGCCTCGGGTAGCCCGCAGAAACGTAAAAAAAGTGTTCGTGCACAAGAATAAGAATTATTCTCGACTATTTATATCTGTTTCGTTATGCATAGTGGATCTACCGTATTAGTAAAAATAAACCGATTTTGATGGGGGAAGAAAAGAAAAAAAAACAAAAATAGATGTAATGATGTACAAATGTGGCTGAAATTAAAAACATATGTGAATCTATGATGTTTTTTTAGGGTGACTCTAAAACGCATTCTCAAATAAATGACAATTTCCAGCGTTATATTTACAGCAGCAGAGAGCGAACGGCCCTTGAGCCTTTCTTCGCCCTAAAGTCTTCACTGCAGCGCCGCCATGAATGTTACAAAGACTCGGGGACGCGCCGTCTAAAAATGGGAGAAAACAACCCGAAAATCATCAAATGACTCACCTTTTTACAACACTTAATGCAGGATCCTGTTTTCAATCGGTAGGCCGTTCGACTTAAGTGCAATTAATGTTTATTAATTATAATATGCGTCGTTTTTTTTAGCCGTAAACCCCGGGGAGTCAAGTCGAAACGGATCCGACAAAAGGAGCGTCTGGTTCGGTATGAAACTCCGCCCAGCGCCGCAGGGGGAGGAACTCTGGGGAAAAACATACGAGACAGAAAGGGGGCTAAGGCGGACTTTGAGACTTAGAAAATATAAAGTGTAATTCGATTTTTACACAAATTTTGAGTGCATGTCGTAAATGTTTTCATGTTTATTCACCTTGCACACACAAACATCCACTGCTAACTGTAGCCACACACACGCAGTGTTAACCCAGCAAATGTCAGATTGCGTTTAAAAATCCGGACACTTTTTCCTTTGTTTTAGACGATTTTAGAGGCTCGCAGAGATTGTGGAAGTGTGTTTGCCGTTAATGTGGTGGTGTAAGTGCACAAGAGGAAGAGGAGGAGACGACAAGGACCAGCGCCGGAGCCAAACATCACCGAGCCTGAAGCACAAGGGCTCCGTCCCAGAATACACCTCTCCAGCCTTATGATGCTGGGGGGCTCGTTTCCAGCATGGAATCTCACATCTCTGACCTCAAACACATTCGAGCCGTTTCGGACAAAAATAATAGTGACTAAAAATGTGTAAAATCACCATTGTAGCTGAACAAACTAAATCAGTTCGAGCCTCAGTGACTCCCAGCACAGCTCTGGTCCACACACACACACACACATACATATGTATACATACACACCAAAACTGGGAATCACTAGCAAAAAAATTTGTAAAAAAATAACATTCACTATAAAACGTATAATATGCAATAATAACTTTTAGTAAGTTGTAATTCATTGTTCTCTACGAGATCAGCGCCACATCTGACATTCATCAAAATAAAAGTCTCTATATGTCGCATTGAAGGTCACCAAATGTGGACCAGTGTATTGTGGACATTTTCATTATCCTGTAGCACAGATCAGTTTGTACACTTTAGTCAAACTAAATAGGAAGTACGCAATTATATATTGGGCGTAACGTAAAATGAGTGGATTGTATTTTATTTTTAAACAGGGGCTTTTATTTTGTTGGGATTTCGCAATTGTGGTCAAGTATTGCCTGAAGACATAAGTGTTTGTGATGTCTAATGAGGACTTTGGATATTAAAAATTTCACAAGACATACTTTGCCTAACACTACTACTACTACTACTGCTGCTGCTTTCAACAACAATAACTAGAATAAACATTTCCTGAAGAAAATGTGAATGGTGCTTGCACGTGGCAAGTTCCCCTCATTGTGCTGATTGTTTTGATATGTCACATGTCCATGTTGTGCAAATTTTTTTTTTTCACGTGACATCACGTGACGTCATCAGAATACTCGTGAGCAAGTTCCCTTCATTGTTCTGAGTGTTTTGATATGTCACATGTCATGTTGTGCAAATTTTTGATTTTCACGGAATTTCCCATTCATTTATATGGGCTTTTTTTTTTGCCCGCTTTTTCATCCGCTGTGCGAACATCGTTTGTTGGATCGCTTATAAAAGTCATAGCACACCTCTCCTCAATGAGCCGGTCGATTTGACACCTCATTCATGGGTCTAGGACAAAAGCTGCGGGACAAGTTACGCACCGAAGTTTTGTCCGGCACAATAACAAGAATGGTGCTTTGCAAGCACCATTAATAATAGTGTGGCCATAGATACATATTAAAGCACGAAACAGAATCAAGCTAAACAGTTCAATAAGGAGGTTTAAAAGAAAGCAGAGTAAATGCAATACAATAACAGCACATATGGGTAGAAATGCTAAGTTGCTTTATTGAGTCTGAACTGTGTATAAACACAGAGCTAAACACAGGACTTACTGCTTTCACACGGTCACATAATGTCAAATCACACATCTTCACCATCATTCACACCAGAACAAATGGTCACTTCTGCTTTACAGTTGCTCATCAAGCAAAAGCAACTACACAGTTTCATCCGGCCCGCTTTACAGCAATATCATATTAAAAGGCACTACATCATAAGCTCAAGTGATTGTAACACAAGTGTTTTTGGCAAGAGTAAATGGAAACGTACAGTTTCACACAAGTACAATAGCATTTGTTCAAGATTTAAATTAAAAAAATAAAAAAAAAATCAGTTTGAGTGTTATAGTTGGAATGTAAGACAGATTGCACTTGTAACAATTAACCTATCTTTTGTCCATTAAATGTTTAAAAGAATTCTGAACTTGCTGACAGACAAAGTACAAAAATATAATTAGGCCAAAAAACAACAAAAACATGCAGAAATGTTCAAGATTTCAGCTTTATACTGCATCTTTGGATATTAAACTATTTTTTAATAAAGAATCACACTACAGACTAAACATTAAAAAATAGTGTAGACATGGACATTTGAATCAGATGCCTATCTTTATATTAAAACCTGAAATAGTATTAAATGTGGCCCATCATCATCGCCAGCCTATTCCACAGAACCCTTTAAAAACATAATTCATTGACCTACCTGGCAATGTTGAGTACCATCATTCTTTATCACTTTCAGTTGTAGTGCTAAACTACTACTGTTAATTTGACATGATTCAATATATATTCAGTAGCCACTTATTTCAAAATGCAGCAGATTCATTCACACAAACAGAAGATACACAAAGCCTACGCCTACCGTTGATTTTTCCTATTTAGGGAACGGATAAAGTCCCTACAGCAATAATGCAGCTTTTTATACACTGGTCTCTTGATACTTATTTGGCTTTGAATATATAACAATATATAGGATGATAAACACTAGTTACATACATACATGACTGTGGTTCTGTGATCACCGGACAACCGCCAAGGACGGCAAACGTCACCCGGATGTGGTATTGTGCGTGTGTGCGTATGCATGCTAAGAACTGAAATGACACGTGAAATATAGTATTTGCAATAAGGAATTTGTTCGATTAGCACTGGTTCCAAATGACAGCCAACCAGAGTTACATACTGAATTAGTCCTAAAAGAAGATACCCAGGTGACATTCAGCACCCCTGGTTGGTTAGGAGTTGGTGTATGTCAAACAAAATTGCATATTTTTCACAAGTAGATTTAAGTATAGAGTCTTTAAAGAACACTGAGTTTTTGTGAAAACGACTGCTTTCTTTTCAGTGCTAGTCCAAAGAGAGAAAAAATAACTTGACAACAGCTCTGTAACTTAAATATTTCCAGATGTTTGAAGCTGTTCAGCCTATATCAGATTTCACTCTGGTTTCAGAACGATGAAAGAAAAAAAAAACAACAACAAAACAAAAGCATTATGGTTGGTCATAAAGTGCTTCATGTGGGGGAGGAAGGTGAAGGGTTGAGTGGGGGGATTGTCACGTTACAAACTTAATACACAAATATACACCTGGGTGTTAGTACACACTTAGTACACACTTAGTACACACTAAACCTTGTGGATAAACAACTATATACTGACAACTTGGGAACCGTTAAATACGCAAATACAGTTTTACTAACAATTAAAATTCAAGATGGACCCAAAGTGATAAAATGCTTCTATAGGCATGACGGTCATAGAACAGAACTTTTTACAGCCACTGATTAGTCAAAGCCTTTGACAAAGATGACGTATTTAAAAGTCTATAGGATTGTGTCCGCGATTCCACACGATTCATTCAGGATACGCGTCAGTCAGGGGTGGGCCTGATGGAGGTCATACCGGCACGTGCATCTCCGTGTACTCGTCTTGTCCTTCCCTCATGTTGAATGTGGGCTCTGCTTCGTCCGCGTCAAGCTGTAAAAACACACAGTTGATGAGGAAAGCAAGGCACCGTGAAATTATGAACATTATTCAACCTACCATCTGGATTAAAGGGCTTTAGTGTAGTGTTCCTACACTGACCTGAACGTGTGACTTTATAAAGTGGGACGTTTTATTTGGTTTAATTGTTTCATTAACATTAATAATAACCAAAGCAGCTAAGATGTGATTGTATCTCTCACTTGTGCACACCGCTGCAGTAAAAAAAAAACCCTATTTATAAGAAAAGGCTGCAGTAAAGAACCCCTATTTCTACATTCAGGAGCAGTGGTGACTGAAGCGGTTAAGGCTCTGGGCTGTTCATCAGTGTTTAAGTAGCAGCACAGCCAAGCTGCCATTGTTAGTCCTTTGACGCTCTTTGCTCCATTGATGCTGCATCATGGCTGACCCTGTGCTCTGAACCCCAACTTCTTAACAAGCTGGGATATGTGAAGAAAACCATTTCACTGTGCTGTAATGTGACGAATATTTACATTTATTGCATTTGGCAGATGCCTTTAAAGCTTAAGGTGAGAGGGAGTTGGTCCATTTTTGACTTTGTAGGCAAGCATCAGGGTGTTACATCTGATGTGGGAAGCTACAGGAAGCCAGGTGGTGTGGGAGAAGTTAGGAATTTTGAAAACATTTTTGCATTTTGGATCAGAATTGACAAGAGTCTGAACAAGCACCTGAGTGGATAGAAACGGACAAATCCTTTTAATCCTTTTCCTTTTAGTAGAATGATGACCATACCCTGCTTGACTTATGCATTGAGAGAATGCATAAGTCAAATCTCCGCCATCTCTTCTTGCATTCTCCTGCACTACCATTGCCTTTCCTTTACCAGCAAAGAGGGTGTGGAAGTGTTTGTCTGGGTGTCACCACAACTATGGTGTATAGCTTCCTGGCTCTTTTGTGTCCGTTCTCAGTGCTTAATTATGTAGACAATTTGTGTCTATTTACAAGATAGACAAATACACACAACTGGGAACCACTGCTCAAACTGCAGCCGCTGCTAAAGTTCACTCTGTCTGTGTTGTTATTATTATAGAAATCACTTCAAAACAGTGTAATGTCTACAGTGTTAAAGACCGCTGCAATGCCATGAGAGCATTTCCAAAGGCCTGTAGATGCTGGGACATTGTAGTTAATAAATTGGCAGTAGAGTGTATACCAGAGATTAGAGCAGACTTTCTGAATACTTTGCAAATCTAAATCAACAAGTCATAATGCAAATATTTCCCCGTTTCAAATGAGAAACACTTACACAATGCATTTCGCGCTGGGTGAAGATCCTCGGCAGCAGGAACTTCCTCATGGGCACGGTGAGGATAAGGACGAAGGGAAAAGCTAACGAGGCCTGAGTGGACATGACAGCCCAGAGCCCCGCCAAACACACCACCTGGATGACTGTAAAAAGGTGCATGCGTAGAGTGCGCACCTGAAACAGACCAAGGGGATGCTCAGGCAGACTGCTTTATAGAACAGCTGGGTTACAGCTGCCTGTGAGATACTAATGACATAGTGGTACTACATCAGAAGAGCTGACTGACCTTCCGAACATACACATGGTCCGGGTGATATTTTGGAGGCATCAGAAGCAGCATCATTCGCTCAGTCAGCTGGATGCCGTTGAGGGACATAACCCCCATGTAGAGAAAAATACCAAACAGAACAGCAATGGGGATCTTCCTCAGTATGTCTCCAATTACAATGGAAAGACCTGCGGAGGCACAGACAGTTACGGTAAAGAGCAAAGTCCCGGTTAACATTTGAAAACGTAGACTGTTGTGAAAGAAAAATACCTTAATATGTTGAATAGTAAAACACAGTAACATGCTGCATGAAAGTTTGTGGCCACCTGACCATCACACACACACACACACACGTGCTTGTGGAACATCACATTCCAGACTGAATCCCACTTTAGCTTTCCACTAGATTTTAGAGTGTGACTAGGAATTTATGGACATTCAGCTGCAGGAGCACTAGTGAAATCAAGTGGTGATGTTGGGCAAGGAGGCTTTGGCAAATCAGGTCTTCATAGAGCTTGTACTGTGCACTAAGAATCCCAAAACCTGTTCCAGCATGACAAACTAACACTACAGCCTATAAAAACATTCTGTACAACAGTGTGGTAACAGTATGAGGAAGTTGTACATATGGATGTGATGGTCTTATGTTCACAAACATCTGTATTCGGGGTATAGAGTACAACTAAAAGATTTTCAGTCATTTCTAAAACAGCTCTGTTTTCCATCTGCCCGACATGCTCCAGTATCACAGAGATGATAATCTTAATCCAGATGTGTCTAATCTTATCCTGCACCAACATCTGCACTTTTTGGATTTCATTCCATTCAAGCAGAAGCCACACCTGAGTCTACTGAAAACAAAATCAATGGGTGGAATCAGGTGTGGCTGCTGCTTAATTGGAATGAAACCAATTAAGCTTGTGGAGCTTGTGCTTGTGTTCAAAAGTTAAACTCACCAACAAGAACCGCTACCAGAAGTCCAGTCACCCTCTGCTCCTTTACCTCCTGGATGCGTGGTTTATCACCAGGTGCCACAGCCTTACTCATGACAGTGAGGGCATTTGCGTGGGTCACGGAGCGCACGGTTGCAGCAGCCAGCCAGGGCAGGCCAAACAGTGCCGAGATCCCACCCACGGCTACGATGATCAACAGGTCCAAATGAAAGCCAGAACCCTTCACCAGCATCCTCTCCTTTTTACTCACGATAAGACTGGAAAAAAAAAGAATCAACATCTTTTAACTTGCATCCTTCTCACATATAGCGCGACTCACACACTCACTCACTCACTCACTCACTCACTCACTCACTCACTCACTCACTCACTCACTCACTCACTCACTCACTCACTCACACACTCACTCACACACTCACACACTCACACACTCACTCACACACTCACACACACTCACACACTCACACACACACTCACACACACACTCACACACACACACACACACACACACACACACACACACACACACACACACACACACACACACACACACACACACACACACTCACACACACACACACACTCACACACACTCACACACACACACACACTCACACACACTCACTCACACACTCACTCACACACTCACTCACACACTCACTCACACACTCACTCACACACACTCACTCACACACACTCACACACACTCACACACACTCACACACACACACTCACTCACACACACACACACACACACACACTCACACACACTCACACACACTCACACACACCTGAATATCATGACATAGTGACAAAAAAGTGCTAAAATTTGCAGATTCGAGAGACAAAACTGCAGGATGTAAGAATGATACCTTTAAACCAGAGGACCATTCCAGTCCAGCTTTTTAAACAGTTTAGTTATTTTAAAACTATTTTAACAACGGAATACATTTCAAAATAAAATATCTAAAATAAAGGCTATTTAAAAGCCAGCAATTTTAGTACTTTTACCGTGTTCCATTTCTGCTATAATCTAACTAGTGCATATGGATCTACTACATCGGTATAACCATATCCATACTGTATCCATTTTAAATACATTAGTGTTTGTGCTATGTTGAGCTTTTTATTTGCTTTTTATCTTTTTTTAATGTCCACAACTCTATTCAAATATCTCCAATTATTTAAATTGATCACTGACTAATCAATGCAAACCGAAAGCAATTTCTAGTACAATTGTCTCTTAATTTAAATTCCAACCTGCTAGCTGACATGCTCCCTTTACAGAAAAGTCCTAACACGTAAATCCTCTCAGTCATTCTACGCGTACAACTCTATAGGACTGGTTAGCTTGACCATGCCCAATGGGAGACATTGATACTAGCAGGCTGTGCTGTTGATATGATTCTAACTCCGCATCAAAGAGTGCGCTATAAGTCAAATCGTGTTGCTCACGTGGTGATCTGTGTCTCCATGAAGATAAGGATGAAAACAAGCAGGGCAGGTAGAACACTGGCAGCCATCATCCAGACCGGGAACTGACCGTCAGAGCCCAGCGGGTTGATCACCCAGCCCCGTTTCTCTGGACTGGTCACGCTGAAGCCGTCCGGCACGCTCAGCTTCTGTACAGGACAAAGACCAGTGCTAAAAGTCAGGGCTGCTGGATGTGAATTTAGCTCAATAAATGTAGCCGTGTCTGATGCATAGACAAATGACGGTCCTAAAACAGCGAAGCTCCATGGTAACCTTCTTCCATTGAGCTTTCTTTCTTAATCAGTTATTATATCAAGTGTATATAAGCTGTAGGAGAATAAGGTGCTCTACCTTTCTTTACAACAGCTCACCTGGGTGAAGGTGTCTTTGATGCTATAATCCAACAAAACCATGAAGAAGATAGAGATGGGAACACCAAAATCTCCAATCACCCTGCGGAGCTGCACCACAACAGAACATGGTTTTAGATGTACTGGAAACAATTCACACTTCAGTAAACCAGTTTAGTCTAAAGATACAGCAAGGTTTTTTTTCACAATTTATGCTACCCACTCTCTAGCTCTCCCCAAGTCACATGGCAGCTACCAATCAGGAAGCTTGAAGGCTCCTCAGAGACGGGCGATGCCGCTACATTTTTGCTCATGCTACATCACAGGGCACATTTTTGACACATGAGCTCACAGACACACACAACTGCTTAGTTGTGCTCTGACAGGAGACAGAGTAAAGCCATTCCTTCCTACCAGAACGTTCGGCCAAGTTTTGCTTTCTTGGCTTGGCGACCTAGAATGATTTTTTAAAATAGTGGCACAAGGCGTAACTGAACAGTATTGTGTGTTGTTCAAGACAGAGAAATAAAGGTGAAGAAACAAAGCTCAGAAGAGGCCATGTAGTTTGTGAATAAAGAACTAAACTGTGTTCGTAAAGACATAAAAAGCTCATCACCCTGTATTTATATTCAGATCATCCCTACTGCATGCTAATTGATACGCTATACACAGTATTTTAAAGATATTTTACACAGACAGTCAACAATGTCCTGTTTTTCTGCGATTGTGTATGAGACTAATAAGATTTTAGTTTGAAATATACCAATACCTGGTTTGTTTACACCGCCAGCCAGAAACAGCTTAGACATCAGAGCTAATTAAGTAGACATGAAACTGTCTTTACTTAAAAAGAGACTGCATTTGTCTGTAGCTTTCTGTTTACATTATGCAAGTGAATTTACCTTTCACTCGTCTATTCCTTTCTCCTTCTAATACTTTTATTCTTATACTTAATCTAATTTCTCCATTCTTACGGTACTAAAAGGACTTACACTGCCAGGGAAGAACGCGCTGTTCTTAAACTTGCGCAGGTAGAAGGCAATGAAGAAGGTTCCGGACATGAGCACCAGGGACAGCAGGGCCGTATTGGGCTGGTTCAGTTCTTTCACGGCTAAGTTTCGGGTTGTGCTGGAGTTGCCCAGTAACTCTGGGGTAGTGTCATTTTCTGTAGTACTGTTGCAAGAGGTGAGAGGATGATCTCTGAAGATCTGAAAAACAGACGAGTGTGAAGATTGGGGATAGGAGTGCTTCAGAATCTTCAGTATCAATATCATAAACAAAACTATACTGTACTACATTTAATCTATAGGACTTATCTAGCACCAGTTCACCTCCACAAAATCTTCTTGAACTCCTCTCGTTTAGGTTTTGCATATATATCTGGGGACTAGGAAAAGATTAAGACCCACTAAAAGCCGAGTCATAAATTTATGGAAAAGATTATTGGAAAAACTTGCCCCGTGCCTCATATCGTATATCTTCTGAATTGTGCTGTTGTTGCTGTAAACCATGACAGTGTTGACAAGCATGTACTGAATTTTTGAACTTTTTGAACATAAAAAAGACCTGTTTTCTTGGTCAACTTCTCAGGTACCGTCAGTCAAAATGTGGATGAGTCAGTGCTACTCTTTTAGATTTTCTGACACACTTTCTGCTTTTCTCTGTTGGACTTTTTATTTTCTTAGTGAAGTCAAATGATTTATTCTATATTATACAAAAAAAAAAGAAATAAATAAAATCTAGATATGTGTGTCAAGTTTTACCTTGGCAAGCTTTGCAAATGTCTCATAGATGAAGATGAGTGAGATGAGAAAGGAGAAGATCTCTTGCGTGAAACGGGAAACGAAACGCACCAAGAAGCTTCCCTCAAAGGCCACCATGACCACCACGATAATCACCAGCCAAAACCCGATCCACACCCGTCCCGTCAGGTACTCCATTCCGTAGGATGTGCAGAACTGTCACAAACGTACAGAGATTTCTAGGTGAACTCTGTTCAGGATAGATTTTCCAGGAATTCTGGATTAACCTGTGCTCGTGTTAACATTCACTGGGGCTCGTATGTGAGTGAGTAATGCTGTATTTGACTCAAGGTTGCAATTCTGTTTTCCTCTAACCAAGATTTTGTACATTATGCTGCATTTAGTACGTTTGCAAACGAACTAGAAGGCTGATAGTTGGAATGATGATTACAAACGAATACTCACCGAATAGAATGCTTCTTCAAACACTAACAAAGGTCCAGAAAAACCAACCACTAGGAGCGGCTGAGCTCCAAGCAGACAAAACAAAATCCCCTGGACTGCAGTGGCAACGATTAACTCCGACACGCCCATTAAGCCCTCGGTCTTATCACCTGCAAGGGGTTGTACAAAAAAATGCCGACTCATTACAGCAGAAAAGTAAGGTTTGATCAGAAACAAAGGCAATGCATGAGTAAGTGAATGAAGAAGAAATCCCAGGCATCAACTGACCCAACAGTCCTCCAAAGGTAATGGCAGGAGAGAGGGCAGCAAAGTAAATGAATATGACAGCAGCCATGCACTGAGGGTTGAGGGCATCCTTAAAGTCACTGAGGTATTTGGGGTAACGGTTGCGTGCGTCTCGTATGGCCCCACCAAACGGGCGTCCTGTCCTCCTCAGGGGGTCGTCTACAGGTTTATCTGGGGGCAAAAGAGCTGGGGCGGAAACAAACCCGCAGGCATAGACAATGAAAAACAAACACGAGCTCTATCAATAATTATATCTGTATAGCAAGTCAAACAAATAATATTAGGCACATCACTAATTAATAGGTATTGAAAGACAGATCGTTTCTCTCATTAACTAGAATCTCTTCTTCACACAACATGTGGCTCTCATTGTGTTTTTTTTAAATGTTTAAAAAATGGGCGTCTCATTCAGCTCCGTTGACATTGTTTTTATTGTTGCGTGCATTATGAAAATTCCTGGTACGTCAGGCAGGATCGTAGGCTAGCTAGTGAATCTTTTTTTTATATCATTAAACGCTTAAAAGTCGTTGGACTCAAATAAAACCGTATAAAGAATGTCGACGAAAGTAAAAAATCGTTAACGTAATTAATCATTTGAGAGCTACGCAACAGTAATTGTGATTTGATGATTTCCGATAAGAGAACGTGGAGAGCACAGATGATTTTTTTGAGGTGCATTGTGGGATATTTCAGAAATTTAGAGAGAGAGAGAGAGAGCGAGAACTAAGGAGCTGATTGAGACGCAGCCTGTGTGTCTGGTTCTTGCAAGTACATGTCATACCCTCATCCTCTGGCCTCTTAGGTTCCTTGGCCTGTAATTTGACCTCTTGCTCGTGTCTCTTGCGCAGCATCTCTCGCTGGAACCGTGCCACAGAGTACAGCAGCTCGTCGCCTCCGACCTCTGACGGAGGAAGCACGATGCTGCAGTCCAGAAAGCTGTTAATGGCTGTGAGCAGGTCACTGCGCTCGTCTGCTGAATACGCAGCCTCGTGAAATTGCTGTCGAGACAAAACACACAGGAGTAGGTTAACAATCATCAGGGCTGTTACACCGGATTCATTTTACTTGAGTACAATTTAAAAACGTCTTTGATTTATGTAAATTTTACTTTAATACGTTTAACTTGGACCTACTTTTAATCTGCTACATATAACAGAAAATATATATATATATATATATATATAATACAATAGAACAGTGCGTGACCAGCATGGATGTGTTTACACACATTTTAGAAATAATGTAAATCAAAATAAAATTCTGTCTGCTCAGAGTAAATAAGATAATTCAAGTTTTAGTGCACTTTCACCGTCTGGGCCAAATTCCAAAAAATTCCAAAACATCCGTTTGCGTGCAAGTCATCAGTCGCCCGCTTGCTCTCTATCTTACTTTGTCAGACATCAGGGTTGATATGGAGCGACCGATCTGATGGTAGTCCATGTTTGCGATGGGTGGGCCGAGGAGGACGAATAAGAAGCGCACTGGTATTGGCACCTCCAGCACCGACTCCAGCAGCACCGCCTCCTGCAGACGCACAAAAGCCATAGACGGCTGGTCCAGGAAGTCCACCCGGCCTGTATAGGGTCAAATTGATGTTCAGCCTGTGCCAGGTAAAATCAACCTCCCTAATCCACCCCACCCCAGATGTTTCATTCCAGGGGTTGCCATCTGGGCCACTTGGGCCACCAGCCCTGTCTTTATAGGGGTTAATATTTATATTACATATTTTTTCAAATGTCAACAATGGAAAAAACTGTGTGTCGTTCTTTAGTAAATGACAAACCTCTGTAGCGTACAGGTCTCCTCAGAACGTTATTGGAATGTAAACTGATTGAGGTCGATAACAGGAACTCTCTTCATGTCACCATGTCCTTGTATATTAATGACACGTGGACTGCTTTTATCATTAAAGTCAACTCACCCACAAGCACGACGGTGGCCTCGGCGTTTTCTGGGATCTTCTCCAGAAGCTTGAACTCATGCTTTGATTTGGATTTGTGCAAGCCCAGCACTAGAGGAATATCTTTCTGCAGATATAAAGAGGATGAGTTACATACAGAAACAAACACGCACGCGGACACTTACTGTACACGAGGCTGTACGGCGTCCTGTACCTCGTTCTTGTCGATGTCGGCACAGGGCTGGGAGTCCGAATCGGTGCTTCCTGCTATGAGCGGGTCAGCGGCAGTAGGTTCTGGAGGGGCGACGTGGTTGTTGCTATGGTGATGAGGCAGCAGTGAGGTAAGGCTGGCTGCCGAGATGTTCCTGTGGAATGAACTGTGCTCCTTCCCATCACTCGGGTGACTGAAATGAAAGAAGAGTTTCGCTCGAGCCGTGTAACATGACGCATTTAACAAACTCCTGAAAACTTCACATGGTCAATCGACTATGAAATATTCACAAAATCCAAAATGTTTTAGTGCACGAGAACACTCCTGACATGCTCAATGCAGTGTGAGTGTGGGCTTAAAATTTATATCAGCTTCTTAAGAATTCATGATGATTACTTTTGTATGTGATGTAGCTCCAAATAATCTGTTTATTGTCGAATAAAGCTAGCATGTGCATCTGTATATTATAAATCTATTTATATTTATGTACTTGAAATATATTTTTAATTGAATTGGAGAAATTGCGAGCACCTCCTTCACACACACACACACAGGTAAGGACGTGCTACGACATGCTGCTCTTCTCATGTCGGACGAGTGTGAACTGAAGACAGCTTTGGCTGAAAGAGTGTTGTGATGTGTTCGTGACATCCAACAAAAATGTCTTTGCTCAAATCTGTAGAAATTTCTGTGTCAGGCTGAAAAAAAAATATTAAAGTTTCAATATTATATCAATATCAATATTACTGCGATCGCAAAATTATGACATCCTTCTGCGCCATCTTAAGTCTTGAGTTTTTCAAGTAATAAATCCATGCATGCTGTCTAGGGGCCAAGTATTAACTGCTCTCCTGCTCATAGATTTATGACTCAGAGCGACATCGTAAAAGCTATACACAAACTTTAACTTTGTCCGAGGGCAGCGGTAGCTCAAGTTGTTAAGGCTCTGGGTTGTTGATCGGGGTTCCAGCACCAGCACTTGTGAAGTTAGGATATGTGAAGAAAGAATTTCATTGTGCTATAATGCATGTGACATTAATAAAGGCTTCACCTTCTCAATTCAGTAGCTGTGACTTTGAATACATTTAACCATTTTTAATTACCTCATTTCTTTTTAAAGAACTTTCAGGTTGACTGAAAACCTTCAGAACTGAGGGCATGAAAGAAATAAAGCAAAAACTACTTAAAATCATTCCCATCAATGATGGTGACAATTCCAGTGGGATTTTTTTCAATAAAAAAGGACCCCTTTTTTCGGGTCCCTTTGTGTGTGTGTGTGTGTGTGTGTGTGTGTGTGTGTGTGTGTGTGTGTGTGTGTGTGTGTGCGTGCACGGACCTGTGTTTGAGCAGCAATGCTCGGAGCACGTTGGCTCGGTCTTCTGCTCGGATCTGGTCGGAGATGATCATCTGCTCCACCACCTGATGTGCGATGCCAGGCAGTGTCCTCTGGTCCAGGTCCAGCAGCACGACACCTGCCGTATACACGAATCTCATGATCTCAGTTCAAACTGTTTGATGATCACAGTAATCAGTTGGCAGCCTGCATCTGAGTGTGTGTGTGTGTGTTTACCATGTGAGATGGTCCTACGCAGCTCCAGCAGGCTGCGGAATGACAGCGAAGCGACGTGTGGTTTTCCCCAGCGGTCCGTTTCCTCCTCCACATCCTCCTCAAACTTGATCCAGCGAGCCGTCTCTCTCCACTGCATCTCCTGATTCTTATCCATCACCAGCTCATTCAGCTCCACAAAAACCTGAGAACAAACACACACACACACACCATTCCCACTTAAACACAGACAGGAGACTGAATTATTACAATTAGTTATGAATAGATTTTCGTATTACCTCCTATACATATAAAAGGTATTAATGTTGCTTTGCTAAAGTGCTATTTGAGCCCAAACACAACAGAACCAATAAACTCGCTATTAAATCACACACACACACACACACACACTCATACACACAGACACACACAGACACACACACACAGACACACACACACAGTAGCCCTTATACTCGTCCTATAGTACAGCGCAGTAAATGGATCTCATTGTTAGAGCGTAAGTCAAAAGTCTACACCCCCCATCATCACTACATATATGATGGTTACAGAAAGCAAAGTTTGTCTATTTTGTTACTTTTAGTAATATAAAAAAAAACCATTACATTTATTTTATGTTTATTGCTAGAAGTTTGATTTGTCATCAATTTTTGCACTTCTGTAGTGCTTATCCTACACAGGGTGACAGCGACAACTCACACACACACACACACACACACACACACACACACACACACACACACACACACACACGTACATACACTGATTGAACTGATTTGAATCAAACCCACAACACTGGTGTTTTACAACAGACCCATTAACACATTTTATTATGTATTGATCGGCTAAATTAACACTGGAGTTATACTGAAGCTCCCTTTGGCGTCAGAGTAGAAACTTGGCTCGTTTGCTCAAGTTAATTTTAAGCACTGAAATCATGTTTTGATGAGAAATTGAAGATTTCCTTTATCTTTACCTCAATGATGGCAGACCATGTATTCCTTCTTTCACTCTGTTATAGCTAAAGAAACTAGTGACCCATACACATGGCACAATGTATCTGTACCTGCTGCATTCATTTGCCCCAAATTACGGTGTGTGCTCATTTGTATACACAGGGCTCTGTTCTATTAGTACGGCAAAGATGACGAGGTTTAAAAAAAACAGATATTTCTATACACTCTACAAGTACTACAGTGGTTTGGGGACTTGTACCATAATGAACACACTATGAGTGTCATTTAAAACACACACAACAAACATGAGTAACACCAGGTGCGATGTTAGAAGTGAGTTTGTAAAACTAAACATGCACAAGCTATAGCAAACACGGTGGCATCCCAAACCAGGCAAAGGTGCTCCGAGCAGCCGTACCTGGAGCTGCTGGACTGCATGAGACCTTCTGTAGTCTGCAGTGTGACGCAATAACCTCCTCTGATTAAAATAAAACAACAATAACAACAAAAAAAACAGCTAAGTAATCTAAAGCGGTCTAAATTACCTCAGTTATCACCGTCAGCAGTATGCAGCCTCACTCTCAAAGAGACGAGGAAAAATTTTACTTCCTCGGTACTAATCACAGGAGCGAGACTCACCTCGTGCGGGGTTCTGTCCAGCTTGCGGCAGCGGCCGCTCGGCTCTTTGTGGTCCTTGCTGATGTGCACCACCTGCCCCTTGCTGCACTTCCGGACCAGGTGACGCCGCACACCAGGGACATCTTCAAAGCGGTGACCTGAAAGAGCAAGAGTGAGTAATCAAAGGACAAAGAAAGAGAGTGCAACATGACCGTGCCTAGAAAAGGTTAAATGAATAATACATACCAATGGTTACGTTATGGCGATGCAGACGAGATTAGCTATAAAGTGATGCGCCACACCTCTGAAAATGTTTCTGCATCTGATCTCATCATCTGTCTAACCTAAGAATGTACCTCAACTCAGACTGTCAAGTCTTCTGTTCATGTGCTTGGTGTAAAGCACTCTTATTCTCTCTCTCTCTCTCTCTCTCTCTCACACACGTACACACACACACACAAGCAGAAACAATACAAATGTGACAGAAGTGTGTATAACTGGTGTGGGAAGCTTCGCATGCTTACAAATTGCGCAGATTCCTGAATCGCTGCCACAGATGGTCAGATAAACTAAAACCATTGTCATTTATTCACAGAACAAATAAAAAAAGAAATACAAGACTGCAGATCAAACGAGCTTTTGTGTTACAACAGGTCAGATGGCAACAAGAAAACAAGAACAGTCTCTGAGAATGCCCAAGCTGTTGGGATCACACAACATGACCACGTGACCTGCAGTCACAGAGAAGAATCTGTTCCTGTTACATGTGTATTCACCTAGCACTTTGATCGAACACACACACACACACACACACACACACAACTTACTCTTCATGCCATCCAAGTCGACGGTGGCCAACATCTGTGCCTCGCTCTCGTCAGTCGGCATGTGTTGATAGTGAGCCAGCTCGGTGGCAGTGACATCTCCAGTACGCCGGCGCTCCTGCAGGTCGTAGCTGCGCGCCAACCTGGAGCTGGCATCAGGAGACATGAGTGACGGAACAGATGTCCTCCTGCCGTTGGCCTGGACGTGAACGCCGTCGATGATGCTGCAGAGGACGAACATACCAATGAATATTTGCAAACACCACACAGAATGGTATATTGAATAAGGCAGGAGGCCAGAGGTGGCAGACGGACCCGGGTGCAGGGCCTCGACCCCGCCCACTCCTGCGGCTGTTTCTGCTTTTCTGCGCCCACAGAATTTTCTAATGAGCTTCTCTGATCTTAAAAACATTTGCATAAACAAATAAGCCATGTCAGCACTATTTACAGGGCGTCTCTTTTTAATAAAGCGGTTACAGACTAGCCAGCGCTAGGGATCGAACCTCAGCGTGAAGACAACATGACTAGTGAATGCACTTTGGAGTGAATTCAAGCTCACAGTGAGTTTGTGAAGTGGAGAAAAGCAAAATAGTTCAAAGCAAGATTGTGGTGTATGTTGCTTTCTTAAAAAATGAAAGACGGTTATTATTAAGGAGTCCCTGGAGGGTTTTGTTTTTTTCAGGGAGTCTCTCTCTCTCTGTACTGTGTGTACACAGAGCACATACTATGTCGATTCTTTGAACTGTGTGTAATATAGCATTATGCCAGCTTTTGCACTTGGTCTGTGTACATGGTAGCCTTCCACTAGCTGTCTAAATGATCTGTATAAGCTGCATGTTTGTGCAGTTCACATTCCCAATGCACATAAAACCGAGCCCTTTATACCAGCCTTTTCTTTTCTTTTTGGTTAGGTAAAATGAAAGGAAAGATTTGGAATAGGAAATAAAGTTCAGTCAGCCATATTGGTTTGTTTTATTATTTTTCAATTCATTTGTGCCAAAAGGACAAATCTGCAGTCTGGTATCTTTGATTAAAGGTGGGGTCTCCGTTGTTTGAGAAATGCTTCAGAAAACTGAGTCGGGACGACAAACAAAACAAAAACAAAACAAAAAGCTCAGGAGTTATTGACTCGGGAAACTCCAATCTGTGAATATGTGGCCAACTTTACTTAAGACGCCGAGGCGCTTTTTTCCTTCTCGATAGGTGAGTAACGTTGGTTTTGCTTTGTTTCATAGAACTAATATATGCCTTTGTCCTTTACATGATTATGCTTGTGTGTCATTTTTGCTTGTTTTTTTATCTGCAATCGTATTGTTCTTCACTTCAGCTATGATAAAGACACATTTCTTTCCAATAGTTGCCTGGGTTACGTATGTATGTGTGGGCGGAGCTATCAATACAGGGGTTGGACCCATTTGGGTTAGGGGCGTGTTTGTTTTGGTGATTTCAAATGTCAACATTGGCTTTCAAACAACGGAGACCCCACCTTTAATGTTTGTACCACGAGCCTGAATTGTTTTTTTAAAGATGTTTTTGGCCACGCCCATCAATCGTATGGGATTAAACACAGCCCATCCCCCACATCCTGACAGTTGGATCCTACGAGAGCTCAGTCCCAAAGCACACTTCTAGCACATGGAGATCAACTCGAGTGTTTATCCAGAATAATCGTGTGTGTGTGTGTGTGTGTGTGTTCGTTCACTCACTCTGTTGTAGTGGCGTCCTCTGGGCTACTGTTGCTCTTGTGTAGGGCTGACTCGGGGACGATAGACAGCAATCGAGCTGAAATGCCCAGGTTATTTTTGACCACAGCAGTGCCATTGGAGTCCTCATCACACACAAAGAACTGTGGAGGAAATAAAAGGAGAGAGTTTCACAGATAGTCCGGACCATAGCTGTAGCTGTGTGAGTTTGTGAGAGAGTGTGTGAACCTGCACTGGCTCTGCCTGAGCGTCCGGATCGTTGTCAGGTGTAGGTGTGGTGGCGTTCCCGTCTCCATCCTGTGGGCTACACTGGTCCTCCTCTACTTCCTCCTCTTGCTCATCCTCCTCTATAGTGGGAGCTCCGCCACTGCTAGCCGAGCCCCTCCTCCTCCCCCCGCACCTCCTCTTGCGCCCGCTCTTCTTCCCCCGGCTCTCAGACGGCAGCCGTTTGGATAGTGGGTGGTGGATATGCAGGGGTAAGTGACGATGGCCTGTAAATTACACGAGCATACAGTTTTTCATGCGACTCAGGGAAATAAAAATGTTACTGAACAAAATGACACGGATTTCATTAACTTAAAAAATATTTCATAATGAATCTCTCCCCTTTATAGCTTTAAGCTTGGATTTGGAATGAAAAAAATGATGTATGGGGTGAAAAGGGTACCGTGTGATGAGACCTTACCTTCTAAATCCTCCTGGTTGAAGGTGCGGTGCTGCTCGGCAGGTAGCCGCTGTGCTGGGGAGAGGATCTGTTGGAAGCGCTGCACTCCCAGAGTCTTGTTCAGGTCACCATCGTCTTCGTCGTCGATGTCGTCACCGTGCCGACGTGGAGAAAGAGGCACGGCAGCCGGCTGAGGAGAAAGTAAAGATGAGCAGAACGACACTTCAGGCTGTGCTTCCATCCAGGTCTCGCTGCTTTCCTGCATTTTCTATTTAAAACCCAGACGCCTTATGATCCGCGACATTACAATACAGCACATACAACTGAAATACACATGTGCAGTAGACAGAACCTGAGCTTAGAGGGAGTCAAAATGCGTGAATTCCAACAATTCCTAAACAGCGTGAAAACATTTCAAGAACAAAAAAACCACAAACTGTACATGGTCAGAAAAAAGTGCTTAAGATTCTCTCCACGACTTTTTGTCCATACAGCTATATTTCTCTGGACAGCTCAATCTCACTCTAGACAAAATGTCTCCCTGTGTGAACATTTCCTCACACTATCCTTCATGTGTTATTTTAGGACCTCAGGAGCTCCTCTTTGACAGCAGTCCAGACACAGAGCGTGACTCAGCACACTGACTGCCTCTCAGTCAGTCCTCTGTGCTAAGCATTCCTAAAATCCTCAGTCACGACGCTTTTCCTTTAAAGCACAGAAAAGAGCAGAGTGTGGATGAAAGCTGTCTTTACGTACAGTATTTGCTGCGGATGCACTTTCACTGATGACCTCGTTAATTCATAAGCTAGCTGCAAACAGATCCTTAATGATGCTTTAAATGATAAAACAGACTCGATTACATCTGTTCCCCCAGTGACGACTGCTCGTGATAGGAGATGAGAGAGCTAAATTTCTAATACTCGTTAGCAGCTTGACAAGAAAACCGTTAGAGCTGAGCAATGCTCACAATGTCTCATCGTAGTAACAACAGCAGGCAGATAAGCTGCGGCGTTCCTAATGCCCTACTGTGGTCACGCAGTGTTCCCTCCAACAACACGAACGTGATAAATCAAAACGCTGTAACCATTTCTTTAAACCATAAACAACTTACAGTACGGATCAGCTGACCGCTGTGTCTTTGGTCATTTGTGTCCTCTGATTGGACAATGTGCAGCAAAGTCTACCTATTTTTAGGAGATTGGGGTGGAGGGGGCAACAAAAAAAACAATCATTAACATACTCTACAGTCTGGGCTAGAGGAGTTCAGCCATAGCATTTTTCCCCCCTATACAGCTCTGTAATTTAATTCCAACCAACCGTGGCGCTGTTCAGCTCGCTATCAAAATAGAAAAAAATAATAAAATTATTTTTTTTTTTGACTTGATGTCGATACTAGAACAAAAGAATATAAAAGAATTGAGGGCTTTAGCTATTCTAGCCCATTATATCTACCAGCCTCCCATGGTGTTCTCGCCCTAGGCTTATTGTAGCCTGTTAATAACATATCGTCATTACAGATCCTCAAAGGATAAACTTCATACAAAACGTCCATTGGAGATTCATCTAGTCTGTTCACTAATCTGGCACCAGAGGACAGAGTGTTTATTGGCCCAGCTATTATATATTTTTTTTTTCCAAGAACTCAGCTGATATACTTTACAGGGTCTGCATCCGGGCCAGTTGATGACCCCTGGTTCTAAAGAAACAAACAGAGTATGGCCTGGCACCGAGCAGCGCTTTGTTATCATTTCAGAGATGTTTTTCAAAAGGTTCCTTCATCTTCGCACATCACTTTAAACGCACAAAGCCCCTGTATTGGGTTACTCTTTCCCACAGAAACTGTGCTGCTTCAGTGTTGTTTTGGACACTATTTTAATATCGGTGAGATCATGTAGCTGAATTGCGTGATCGCGTTACGCCAGAGACAACAGCCTCGGTAAAAACGTGCTGCTGAAGCCTTTTCTTCCTGTGGCCTTTATTACAGCAGCTGACCTTCAGAGTAATCTTTTGGGAACACGTGCTAGGAGAAGGTCTTTGAAAAACAAAATGACGGCAGTCAGGAAGTCGCCCCGTGAGGGGAGGGATTACTCGTGTGACTTGGTAGATAAGGAAATCGAGATCTTCTTCCAAAATATGACAGAGCCTGATTTTAAAAAAAAGCAAGAGACCCATTAGGGGTAATTCATAGCTTAATGCCCCAACCTCCTAGATGAGAAAATTCAAGGTGGAGCTGTGGTCTGTCCCACAAATTACAAATTGATTAAATAATTGAGCTTAACCAGCCAAACTTACCTGTACATCACTTTCCTTTCTGGAATACATGTACATTCTGTACTGTTAATACATGTAACATAAGTGTGCATCATGCTACTACATGTAACATTACCTTCTATTAGCTTTTCTTATTTCTATTTTTTTTTTTTAGGCTCGGTTTTTAAATGCAGTTTATTTACAGCATACGCAGTCTAAGGAGGAGTAGAGTCGGGGTTTCATTACACCACGTGTTGTATACGTTAGAATATACTGTATATATGACTAATAAAAAAAAAATAAATCTCGAATCTTGATTCTTGCCCAATCCAAATATATGTATGCTTCCACATTTAAAATGAACCACGACCAAAGATTTAAAAACTATTCTCCATGAAGATTGGATGGTACAAGAGCTTCTTAACCTGTTCTTAAATAAGTACACAGTAAGCATGAAGAAGTCTTAATTCTATTCCATTCTACCGAAATCTGGAGTAAAATTACAGCTGATCTGTCTGAGAAAGCAGCTATTGAGAGATGACATCATTTGAAGTTCGTGGGTTGAGTCTGTTGTTGACGTTTTGCAACATGCTCCAACACTCACCTTGAAGCTGAGCGAGTTCATGACGTCATGCCGAACTGCTGAACGCCGAGCAGAGAGGAAGGAACGCAACTAAATCCCTGATATCTGAGCACAGCTTCTAAATACGTTAGCCGATATTGTCTGCTGATATTCCTCGTGATGGCCTCGATTATTGACGAGCCACAGAAGCAGATGTGTCCTGTAGCTGCAAGACATCTGTGCTTGATGTGGTAATCACAGACAGGCTCTTGAAACACCCACATGGTTTTAGTACCAAATTAACGTGGATACTTTAACGAGCTGAAAGAGACCTTTATATATTTATGTATTGCGACATTAGGATTATAAGGTTCTCTCGGCCTGCTGAACTTTACCTTGGAAAGAAGTGACAAGAAGAGACATGAAACACGACAAATATCAAAAAAGCGTCGAAGACTATTTTCCAAAGAGCAGGTTTTTTTTTTTAATCTGTCAGTCGTGTGTTTGTGCTTTAGCAGGAAATTAACTTCTGGGAAATTGACAGTGTGTGCACAGGTGCCCTATCACTATGGTAACAAGAAGCTTTTTTTTTTTTTTTTTTCGGTCAAGCACACAAGACACAAACACACGACATCGACACGACACCGCACAGGAAAAACTCCACACACCTCCACGCTCGCACACTCCCAGTCCAGCGATTACCCAGGCTAAACCAAAGCTGGTTTTAATAAGTAAAGCTGTGCTGGAATGCTGGGGTGTAGCAGCTGCACCACTGCACGTCACCTAACCTAATGTTTGTCACTAGGGCAACACCTTTGAGGAGTTAGTTTACCTTCAGGCTAAGTGACGCAAATACAGCCTTTGTCTGTTTTTCGATTCTGGGTTGACACAAAGATCAGACAGCAAACAACAGCAGTACAGCATCCGACAGTACAGCATCCGACAGTACAGCATGACCATAAATACTGTTGGGGGCAGGACAATATTCATAACAATATAGCGTCTCAACCTGTTTGAGGCTCTCTCAGATGACCTATCCTATAGGATATCAGTTCGTCATGCATGCAGACCAGCAGCTTGTTATAACTGAATTTAGACATACCTTTTATTTAGCTGTGTTCAAGGAAAAGTTTCCGCACATTTACGTCTCAAAAACATTACACAAGACCTCCAAAACAACTTAGACATCTGTACTTTCTGTTTTACACTGCAAACAAGCATTTCACACATATTTCTGATATACAGGCAAAAAAAAAAACAAAAAAAAAAAAAACACCTCCCTGTAAATCATACACACTCTGCTTGCACGTTTACAACAAGATGTTGGCAGCAAAAGAGTATTTTTAAACTCTCCCAATCTGGCAACCCTGTCATTAACTGTCCAGTCCCCTGCTCCTCCTATACTAAAATTGTGAGCATGGGCCAGAGAAAATCCTGCCCCTAGGGGCCTCTATAAACAGTGTGTTACTGTTACCATTTCTGAACACTCAACACTTAGTAATCAACACAGTAATTAGTACTTTTAAAAGAATTTTAAATGTATAGGAGTTGGACTTCTTCCCCAGCTGCCCCTATGAACAAGCCACAACTGGATATATATTCATGTGTGGCCATGTGACATTAATAACAATGAAAGCTTTTAAAACAAAGTAGTGGCCAAGAAATCAGTGTGTGCATACAACTGGTGCGTTCTGGTTAAAAACAGATGTGGCTTACTTGGGGGTTTTAAATGGCAGCTGTCAAGGTAGAGGGATACGAGCCGAGCAAAATAATCTGAATAGTACTTTTAATGAGAAGCTTTTAATGTGAAGAACACGACTGCAGTCAAATATCATTAGGACTGTTGTTTCCACTGTTTCAGGGGACAGTTACATCCTTCCTTACGTCCATCTGCTGTAATAATGTTAAAATTAAATCTAAATATGCTGACAAGGTTCCCGAGTGGTGCAACACAACTACATTTGACCTACTGTTTAAATGCCAACACCACCACAGCACATCCAGGCTTTCATGAGGTGAGGGAGTCATACTCTCTCTCTCTCTCTCTCTCTCTCTCTCTCTCTCTCGTGCGCTGCCCCTCGCTCGCCGTTCCCCTCCATCCCGTACTCTCTCTTACTGGTCTTTCTGTCCTGCTCTCTCCTTGTCCTGTTTCAGTCTGTCCCCCTGTTCTTTCTCTCCCTCTGTCTCTGTCCCCCACTTCTTTCTCTCTCCCTCTCTCCTCCCTTCCCTCCCTTCCTGTTTTCTCTCTCTCTCTCTCTCTCTGTCTATCCCTCTGCTCTTTCTCTCCCTCTACCACTGTTCTCTTTCTCTCTGTCCCGCCATTCTCTCTCGCTCGCTTTCTCTGTCCCCGTTCTCTCTCGCTTTCTCTCTGTCCCCGTTCTCTCTCGCTTTCTCTCTGCCCCCGTTCTCTCTCGCTTTCTCTCTGTCCCCTGCTCCCTCTCGCTTTCTCTCTGTCCCCCGCTCCCTCTCGCTTTCTCTCAGTCCCCCGCTCCCTCTCGCTTTCTCTCTGTCCCCCTTTCCCTCTCTTGCTTTCTCTCTGTCCCCCTTTCCCTCTCTTGCTTTCTCTCTGTCCCCCGTTCCCTCTCGCTTTCTCTCTGTCCCCTATCTAGCGGTGTGTAAAGGTGTGCTTTGGCTAGCTTGACATGTCTCAGCATGTCCGCGCTCCAAGTTTGGTAACTCTTGTGTTATCAGTGAGAACTGGCTGGCGAGTGAGAGGTGACTACTTTGAATAACTTACGCAATTATACCTGTAATTAATCTGATTTCTCTGTGAGAATTCACATTACAAACATCTGGGCTTAAGGAACAATAAAAGAGGCAGTTTCCTGTTTAAGTAGCTGGATCCATGATTAAACATCCCAGGGCCTTTGAACTGCTGCTATGCTACCATCTATACACTGTTTAAAAGGACAATGTGACCACAACAGATGGCCAGTATTTGTCCACCTATCTTCCTGTAAAGTTAAACAAGCAATCCAGGCGATGGACAAAGGGGGTTAATCAGCACAGGGCAGCTCTGTAACTGCCTCTATGATACTCACAAAATGTCCAGCCAGTCCTGCAGTGGCAGTGGTGTCTCCAATGTCCTGAGAGTCGCCCATGGCTTGGTGTGCTGTGTGCGTCTTTACGTTTGTGCGTTAGCCTTTTTCTCTTTTGCTCAGACTCTGGGAGGTTTCGGACAGCATAACCTGAAAGAACAACAACAACAACAACACTTTTTGGATCTATTCAAAGACAATCTGCATTCCTAGGACAACAGAAAAAATGTTTGCATTCTGCCTCTACGACAAAAAGAGCTCGGAGGTTAAATGTGTGCTTTTTGGTTGCATTCATATTCAGTTCTTTGTATGTTACATGTTTGGACAGGATTTATGCCATCGGTCAAAAGTATTTTAGAGAGATTAGACTGATTAAAAGGGCAAAAGGATCCCTAGACATTTTGCGGTAAAGAAAAAAAAATAATAAATGACTGCAGGCTGCTAAATTGATCCAAGCACTACAAGTGGTAACATATTGCATCACATGCCTCAGCATTTATTTGTCTTTGAAGGTGAGCAACTATAAAACCTGCCCTGAGCTCAGATCTAAGCAAACAGCACCAACAAAAGAGAACTGTAGCTCTTACTGTAGCTTTCTAACTCACAAACAACACCAAACATGCGTATATTTAGGCACAAAGGGTCTCAAGACACACAATACAAGTCACCAGAGCAGGTAAACCTGGAAAGGTCAAATACTCTCTCTGACAATTAGGTCATGTTTTACTGTAAGATCTAATTGACTATAAATCATTTTCAGTACCACGGTTGAGACGACAGCCAGACGTCGCAACGTTCGGGGTTAACTGGTGATAAACGCACAATGAGGTGGATCATTTAAGGATTTACAGGAGATGTTGTGTTTCAGGGTGAAAAGTTTCAAGTGCATTAAATAATCCCTGGAGACATGTTCAGACGTAGACTGACAGCTCATTCGTCGGAATGCTCAGCTCTGTGAAATGCAATTATTAGGAATTAAGAGAAGTGATCACTGAGAAAAGTCTCGCTTTTGGGACATTTCTTTTAGCCTTAATATTGAAACTTTTGGTGTGAGAAGTAAGTGAGTAAGAAGAAGAGCATCATCAGAGGATCTTATGAGGGAGAACGAGTTAAAGAGAACAAACAAAAAAAAATCCCCAAGAACATTTCTAATACGTCAGTATAAAGATCGTGGTCAGCCATTTCCTCTACAAATGCCAGGTTTGGGCAAATCTTGGGTAAGTCCACTGTATCTTCTTGTTCCTGCTCTTAGATGACATTAATGGAACCTGCTTTGGCTTCTTCTGCCTCGGAGTTCGGTGTGTTGTGCACGCTGAGATGCTTCCCTGCTCAACACAGTGTATAATCAGAGTTACCGTTTCCCTTCACTTACCTCAAATCAATCAGAAAAATCTCCTCTGATCTTTCATCGGTGAAATGCTCCAACCTGCAGAACTGATACTCAAATGATGAATTACACCCTCCAGCTAGAGCTCAAGCGCTTCAATTAAAGTTAAGATCAAACATCATAATGACATAACATGGTCGTTGGTGCCAGACATGTTTGTCTAAGCGTTCCAGGGACTGGGAGAATTTTTCAGGCACAACTAAAGACTAAATTCAATTTCACACAGAATGACACAAAACAAACCCCTCCAATGAGCCTCAGTTCTGAAGTTGGACAGAGGAAGGAGACCGATCGGATTGATTTGATCTGCCAGGAAGGCTACGGTAACTCAAATAAGCACTCTATACAACCGTGGTGGTCAGAAAAGCATGGGAACTTTCCTGAAGTCAGGAAGAGCTGTGTTTCAGAAAAGTAGTTTGTCATCCTCAAACTGAACAAGCGTTGGAATGAATTAATGTTCCTAATAAAGTGGGTCTGTTTGTGTTATGAACATTTTGCATTAGAATGAATAAAGAACTCCTAATGGACTGGTAGAAAGAATGTCATCTGGGGTTGAAGGGAAAAAAAAAAGAAAAAAAGGATTTACAAAAAAGGATCTCTCCTTCTATTTTCGTATCCGTTATCAAGTAACGAAATTCGGAAAGTAAACACGGTTCCCTGTATTTCTGACTCTCGCATGCAAATCATACAAAAAAGAAAAAAAGGAAAAGAGCTGAATCATCCATAGTTCTCAGGACAAGCCAAAGTCACTGCGGGGTTGATTTTTCCTGTGTAACAGCAGAGCCTATTCTCGCTTCCAGTCAGGGATCTGCAATGTGATAGAGGACGAGAGAGTCACATTCCTCGCACTCACAGCTCCGAATCAAAGCTGCTTTAACCTGCTAAAGAGGTCCGACCCGAGACGTGGCTGCAGCTGCTCGACTATTTTTGTCGGCGGCTTTTTCTGGCAAAAAAAAGGAGCATAATTCATATCAAGTCGAACAGGAAACATTCTTTAGGTCCGGAAGAGGTGTTTTTTGTTTCTCAAGCGAATAGAGAAGTACTTTGACAACAATATTAATCTTTTTCCTGGTGAAGCTGAAAGAACACCACACACACAGACCAGTCTGTGGAAATGTAATGAGAGACACAGACACACACACAGACACACACAAAGACAGACACACAGACAGACACACAGACACACACAGACACACACAGACACACAGACACACACACAGACAGACAGAATCTGAGAGACAGACAGAACCTGTGATAGTACAGCCTGTCATATAGAAAGAAAATCGAACCGACAGCATAGAAGTTGACACTTTATCACTCACAGAAGTGACAGAGAAGAAAGAAAAAACAGTCCCGCTCACCTTTAAGTGCTTACTGCAGGGAGCCTACAGCCACAGCGGTCATTGTAGTGCGATGGCAAGCCTACTGTAATCCCGTCCGGGCATGGAGCAAGAGAGAAAAAGCAAGGGGTGGGGCAGATAGAGGGGAGAAAAGAACGTGATTGGAGAGTAGTGGTGTTTTCCCGTCTCGTGTCATGCCCTACCCCTACACATTATCCCCACATTCCCACACTCAACCCATATCACTCTGACACACATGCACATGCACACTGTTCACTCCTCCCACCCCTGCACACACACACACACACACACTAAGGCTTCCTCCTTCTGACTGACATGTGACTACATGACTCGGCTCAGAGCTTTAAACTCTTAAAATCTCTCCGTCCAGCCACCCACCACCACCCACAGGCAAAGACACACGATCCTGATGTCATGTCTGATCCTTCAGGCTCCTTCCATGCATGTACACACACTTTCCCTGAACTGTTCACAAAAGGCAGGACGGTACAAAGTGTAGCTCCTCGCACAAAGCACTGAACTTGATCCTCCCTGCGTTGATGTCGACTTAATCCGGCAAAATGGAGCATCCATACAGGAAGAGTGCAAGAGGATCAGCACAAACAAAATAAACCTTCACCTTAAAGAGAGTTCGAGGACATTTTAACTCCATCGCTTTCCAGCTGTCCTGAGTGCAAATTCTTCTGCCATAAGAAAAGAATAATCTGATCCTTAATCCCTGGTGATTTACTGTAACTTCCATCACTTTCTTCACTTTATTACCGAACACTGCTTCAGCACACAATCCCTTGATTATCCTATTTAGCCCAGACGTCTAGCGGAACATCACGTATGATTATACGCTACTGATTGTGCGCAAAGTTCCAAGGATGGTACTCAGTGTTCACCGTATTTAGAAGCATCAAGCGCTTATCTACAGAACTTATCGAGAACCCAAGGGGAAGGACAGAAAGCAGTTCTGACATTCAGACAGAATGTGATCTTTGTCACTGGGACTTAATTCCGTTTCTATACAATTTAGGGTTTTATGTGTTTTAGAAATAAAATGTATAAATCTAATGCTTGATTAAAATAAACTCAGGAACACAACTAAAACAGGGTGGTTTTAAATACTGCTTTCTGCATTATCAGAACTTAATAAACATTAATGTATGTATTATGTATATATTTATATAATTAGATATACGTTTTATTCCCTACATAATCCCCTTGACTCTCGGTGCGAATGACCCGAGGCTTGCAAGTCGTTCGCTTCTCTGTAAATAAACCTCTAGGTGGTTTTAATTTAAACGTAATTTGACTTGTCTTTTCTTTACTTCCCAATGGTCAATAACCAACTTTGTGGACTGCATGCATGAACACATTCTCAATGCACTTGAACTCCAGCTCATGTGACCCAACGGGAACCCAAAATTAAACAGATTAAACAGATTCTAACCTAGATTCTAACCTTAAACAGGTTCTAACCTAGAACCCAAATTAAACAGATATAAATGAAGATCTTGGGTTAACCCTTTATGTGATGGATAAAAACATGCCTCCTTGAACACTCCAATATTTGGAGACAGATTTCGAGGCAGCAGAGGAAGTAATTTAATACAACTGCCAAAGCCTTAGGAATATAATTTATACACAACACAGCGGTCAGGTTCTTATTTGCAACATCTCAAGTTATAGTATCAAGTTCCGTATGCGGTTCTCCACATAAACAAACATGTTTGACACTAAACACAAATGTTTTCCTATGAAGCTGAGCCATATGTTCCTGAAACAGAGTACACACAAGGTGTGGATACAGAAGGATCCAAATCAAATCAAAAAGCTTCCCATCAAAGACAATTGCTGTGAAAGAGCAGGAATTTCTAGTGCAGCTGAAGCATTGAATGTTGATAAACTAATTGAAATCCATGTTATCAACTTACCTGCAGCTCGCTGGCTGTTTTTTTCTGGACGGGACAGCTGCTTTGTGAAGCATTTGCATTGTTATAAAATGCATTGTTATTTATTAAGACAAACAGGCCAACTGTTGCTAAATCGTACATCTCTACATGGCAAAAAGCCACGCATGTGACAAACACTGTGGTATTGCACTACAATACTCCTTTAACCATTAACATTTAAATTCCTCAAACAGATATCACAGTTCATGCTTCCAACATTGTTACTCTTAAAGCATATAGAAATCGTTTTGTAGCACCAGCTCTAAAATATTACATTTCTCTTATACAGAGTACTGTTTATTTTAGCCTCAGGGGACACACTGTCTTGCTCAGTTTCAAGTTCTTCCTCTTGACACACTGCAACCAGCTCGTGAAGCGTCTGATACGTTGAATCAGGTGCATAAACACAAAGAAAACCAAACCTTTGACCCAAGCGGGTCAGTGGAGCAGAGCACCTCTGCTGTGGACTATGTAAACGTCTAATACTTTCCCACCACCGTCAGAGTCCAAGCCTAAACTCACAAACTCTCTCTCAGACATGAAGATGTCAGGGGTATTATTGCATGGTTCTGAGCTAAACTGGAGCTCAAAACTCCATGGTTTAAATTACTGTCTGGTTTTACAAACATTCCAACGATTTAACCAGTCATAAAAAATTAAATACACAAACAAAGAAGTCTGTGACGCAGGGGAATCCATCCAAAGACTCTTGACTACATCATCGTTTGGCCATGATCTCTCACATAAGCAGTGCAAATAGCCATGACTTAGAGGCTGCGCTACAAAAAGAGCATTCAGTTAACTGTGTAGTGAACTAGGCTGAATAGTCAGGGAACACAAAAAACCTATTTTTAGCTGTAGGCACAACTCTAGTCCTGAAGAGAGGGTCAGAGTCAAGGCCAGTGTGGACGTCTACTAAACTAAACCTGGTCATTAGCTTTTCAGTGGTGCTGGAATGTTCCATCAAAGCTTTATACTTTCAGTATATACACTAGATGATCCAAAGTATGTAGTCACCTGACCATCACACTCATGTGCTCTTTTTGAGCATCTCATTCCAGATTTATTCCCTCTTCACCATGAAAATAAGTAAGTTCCGCTCTTCAGGGAAGGCTTTCAACTAGTTGCTGGAGTGTGGCTGTGGGGATTCATGTTCGTTCAGCCACATGGAGTGATCTGACGTCAACCCCATTGATGACCTTTTGAGATAAACTGAAAATCTGGTCTCACTAATGCTCAAGTTCTTCCACTCCAACCTTAGCAAACATGTCTTCATGGAACTCGCTTTGTGCACAGATGCACCCATCATGCTGGAACATGTTGGAACTTCTTAATTCCAGTAAAAATAAATTGCAATTCTACAGAATACAAAAGACCTTCAAAACAACGCTGTGCTTTTAAATTCCAAATAAATTACATAATTAAATTTGGTATAATGGTGGAGCAGGAAGAGTTTATGGGTGCAGAGTTCTTTCCTCTTTTCTCCCAAAAAACTTGCCGTTAGGTGTCATGGCCGAACTTAATTGCTCGTGTTGCCCTGTAATTCCTGCCTCGGGTTGAGTTTTCCTGGGATACACTCTGTATAGACAGCAAGTGCAGGATAAATTAGGATAGAGCAGATACACTAAACATCTTTAACATTAGAACCACTCTATTAATATTGTGTAGGTCTTCCTTGGGCTGCCAAAACAGCTCTGATTCATCACGGCATCGATTCCCCGAGATCTCTGAAGGTGTGCTGTGGTATACGACACCAAAACGTTAGCAACAGATCCTTTAATTCCTGTAAGCCGCAAGGTGCACTCGAGGATCGGACCAGACGAGCTAGCCTTTACTCCCAACGCTCTCAGTGCTCTCAGTGAGCCTTGGGTGTCCATGACCCCATCATGGCTTAACCTTCCTTGAACCACTTTTGGATGGTACTAACCACTGCCAGACCTGCTGTTTGATAGATGCTCTGACAGTTGTCCAGATATCACAATTTGACCCTTGTCAGAGTCACTCAGATCCTTACGCTTGTCTATTTTTCCTGGCTTCTAGCACTTCTACTTTGAGAACTGACTGTTCACTTGCTGCCTAATAAAACCCACCCGATCACAAGCGCCACTGTAGCAAGATCATCCATGTTATTCACTTCAACCTATTAATCCTATGGCTAACTGATGTAGACAGATGAATGGGACATTAGGGACCCCAATGTACCTTTAAAACTTTACTCTAGAATCTAAGTAAAGCCACACAACATGCACCTTCCCAGATCAAACATATACAAACCAAGCACAAAAAATGTTACGAAAATCCTTTGTTTTATCTCTTTATTTCTGAGTACTGAGCTCCTAATGATTTAAGCAAGTTGGTGTAGATAGATATTGCTCCATAACGCACACACAGATCAGATCAGATCAGATCAAAATTGCATTAACTGCTCCTGATCTGGATCTTAAATTTGATTGGCTTACTGCTGGCCAATTAGATGGCACAGAACACTTTAACTTTACTGAAAGTTACTGTTTCTATAGTAAACACACAACAAATGGTCATTGTGTATCAGTGTATTTTAATATTAACCGTTTATTGTATAAAATATGTATTATATACACACACACTTTCTTGAGTTTAACCATAAACAATAAGAACAGCCTTTGTTGTAAATACACAGATCATCAGCACATGGACTGACTCAAACTCCTGAGACTAAAAATGAACTCATGATTTATTTCTGTCACACAAACTATGATTCAGGCTGTTTAATGACCAACATCCTCCTACAGAATGGGTTTTTTTTTGACGGGGAAACGGAAAATACAGCCGGTATCTTTATTTCTTCATCTGTCCTGTTGCTCTGGAGGACAATCCAGTCAGTCCTGTAATAATGACTGCAGCCTGATCAGTGGTTGGACCTTAATGTGCTGTAATTATGAGCACCATTAGCTAACGGTGCAAGACTCTTACACACACACACACACACACACACACACACACACACACACACTCTCTCACACACACACACTCACTCTCTGTCACACACTCACACATATACATACACACACACACACACACACACACTCACTCTCTGTCACACACTCACACATACACATACACACCCATTCTCTTTCTCTATCACACACACACACTCACATCCTAAACACGGGGCGCATCAGCAGTCGGTTAGTGTTATATCTAGTGCAACAAAGAAACACCACGGCTTTCCTCTCACACTGGTATACACACACACACACACACACACACACACACAGAAAACCGCAACATTTGTGGCAGAATAAGTACGAAGCGGAAATACTGACCGTGAGAGCAGCTGTCTGGCACACAGGAGCCTTTGTGGTGTTTTAACTACAGCCTTTTCCCTCTGGACGCTTTTTATAATAAAAAACAAGTCCAACATTCATCAGAATCTCTCCGTGTCAGGAAAAAAAAGGGCCGGGTTCAGACACACACATAAAACAACAGCCGAAATAGAGCCGAGAGAAGGAACGACGGAGAGAAAAGTAAACGTGGCCGAGCAGGAGGTCGGGCTTCGACACGTGTATCCGAAACACGTGGATCTGTATCCGGATGATTAGGATGTGAGAGAGAGATACTGCGTTATTACAAACAGCCTGGTCTAAAGACTCGGACTAATTGTCCAAATGTCCCCCGAACAGCCATAAAAATCCACGGAATCTTCTCGAAGCTCGTTTTCCGTGTGTCTGTCTGCGTGAGCTTTACACTAGCTCACTGACACTGAGAGAACGTCTGAGTGACTGAGAGAAGATACAGCAGGGCGGGGGGTGGGGGTTAAACTTGGGGAAACAACTGGGGGGGGGCATCTTTGGGAAGAGGAACAACTGGGGGGGAACTTGGGGAAAAGGAACAACTGGGGGGCTCAACTTGGGGGGGGGGCATCTTGGGGAAACCACTTGGGGGAGAGAAACAACTGGGGGGGCATCTTGGGGAAACCACTTGATTGGGACAACTGGGGGGGCATCTTGGGGAAACAACTTGGTGGGAACAACTAGGGGGGCAACTTGGGGGGGGCATCTTAGGGGGACAACTGGGGGCAACTTGCGGAAACTAATTGGGGGGGGGAGAAACAACTGGAGGGGCATCTTGGGAAACCACTTGGGGGAGAGAAACAACTGGGGGCATCTTGGGGGGACAACTGGGGGGGCAACTTTTGAAAACTACTTGGGGGGGGGCTCTTGTTTCATTTGAGACCCAATGAGAATAAGAAATAAAAATAAATGAAGTTATTTAAAAAGTTTAGTGTTCAGGCTACAGCAGAAAACAGCATCCTATAGCGCTTTCATGGACCAGTTAATAAGATAGAATATAGCCTAAAGACTTCAACAACTTTGAGTTATTTAGTCTGGAAAAATGATGAAATCTAAAAAAAAAAAATGTATTAAGGTTTTATTGTCTCAAGATAAATATAACTCATTTTAAAACAATTCATATTCTTATTAAATACATTAGAAATGTATTTTTTTACACTAACTTATGGGCATAACACACTACTTTTTACTTTACAAATTAGCAAAATGATGTTAAACTTTTAAAAGCCTAGACATTAAAAAAAAAAGCATAAAGATGTGTTTTTGTCTTTCAAAAACCACTCGTTTCATTGAAGTTCTCTTGCAGTTCTCCTTGTGAGCTGTTTGTTTTTAAACAATGATACTAAGAAGTTTGTGAAAATAATGTTATATGTGACTCTACAGTATATTACACTGTTTTAGCACATGCATTCCAGACCTAGCAGTGACTCCTTACTAAAACAAGTCAATTATTAAAAAAAAACAGGATACTTAACACCAGGAATTAAAAACAAAAACTTCACATAGTTTAAAATGAATAAGTACAGATCTGGTCCAAAGTCTCAGGATGTCAAAGTTTGGATCAATCATACACACGGTCTCTGGGATCCCAACATCAATACTCTGCTCCTCTGAGAAGCGAGCAATAAATATTATTAACTTCATCCACACTGTAAAACTCCTGCAAGAAGCACTTTTACACAAATTCCAACTGATTCCTTGCACAAAAAAGGCATCTTACTGTAATGTATATTATATGTAGCTGTGCGTAATCATCCATCCTGCTCACTTGATCAAGACACTAAACGCCAGAGTTGTTTAATCTACTTCTGTAAAATTGATTGGCCAGAAAAGGGCTGCCGGGATGAGAACCGGTGGACCAATGGAGACTTTTATCCAGCTCCTAATCTGCATAAAACTCTTCTTGTGATTTTTGGCATTGGAAGGTTAGTGACTTGGAAAAAAGAGCAAAGAAAACAAGGAAAAAATAATAGCAGAAGGTGAAAGCATCCGTGTAAAAGTAAGCAATGAAAATGCCATTGTTTTTAACTCCTAAGTATTTTGTATTTAATTCTATTTTGGTATTCTTTTTTTTTTTTACATCTAAAGTGGCAAAAAATCCAAAACACTGTTTATTAAAAAGGTACCAAGATTAAAAGGTATCAAGCTTTACTTTTCCTTGGTTCTGTTGTCTTTTGTGTCTTAAGTATGTATATTTCACTTAGGAAGCTGTTAGTGGTGTACCATACCATACCATGTACCATAAATTGTGTTGAAATGTTTCCCACATCCATGTTACTAAGTAAAAGGTAAATAAAAAAGATACCAAAAGTTTGGTACTTTAAAAAGTCTGTGACTTTTTCCTATTCCAATGAATCTTACCTTGATTAGGACATCTTAGATGAAGATTGTGTTTCTTAGGAGTCACAGGACCTTGTCTTGGGAGCAGGACCAGGCTTTAGTATCTAACCTTCATACACTGCTGGTGCACTTAGGAGAGTCACTTGAGTCTTGATTAGGGAACACTTTATAAAGAGAAGCAGGCTGGTGTGTGTGTGTGTGTCTGTGTGTTTGTCTGTGTGTCTGTGTGTGTGTGTGTGTACATGTTGTTCTCGTGTATGTGTGTTAATTGGTTAGCTTTTAAATCCCCAGGGAAGGAGGAGAGACTGGGGGAGCAGCAACAACAGCAATGTTGCATTGCAGAAGCAAGATTAGCTGTTAATTTCAGTTTATTATGTCATTGTGGATATGTTTATGCCTGGTTACACACTAAGTAATACCCTGACGTGCGTGTGTGTTAGTCACATGATATTGTTGCAAAACTGCTTGTTTTTTTTTTTTTTTTGGTCCTTGTTGATCCTTACAATAATCCAAAAAAAGCAAAAAGACAGCATGAATCTGTAGAGATCCTGCATATGTAGCACAAATGTTCTGTTATTTTAACCCCAAAGTCTTTTCCTGCTATTGTGATCCTCTTGTTTCATTTTCTTCCATCTCTGTGGAGTGACATTATCCTTTTATATTCAGCTTCAGTATAACAACAAAAAGGACTAAAAATATCCTGAACCTTTTCCCCTATCCGTTAAAAAGCATTCTTTTAAGTGACATTACGCCAATATGTACACATGATTTATGCTGACAGATGAGTATTCCTAGAAATTCAACACAAACCCTGAGATACAAAGGTTTAAACTGACTCTTAGAGCATCTATTAATGCCTAATTAAAATTTCTTCTGTGACTGATTTACTTTAATGCATTGTAAGCAATACAGCAAATGGAATGACCTTGAACATGTAGTGTGATAAAGACGCACACTCGTGTGTAGTTTGTCACATGAGTGCATCGTTACAGCTGTTTTTCCCATGAACCTTAAAATCCTACCTCACCTATGCTGAGAATATGAACAGAGGGAACATGTGTTTTACTCATTAATTAGTGTTGATAATAATCACCAACATAAAAAATAATACCCAAATAAAACCAATAATTAACTCATGTTCGAAAAGAATATTGACTGAATTGTCACTGTAACTATAAACAGTGACTCACTAGTGTTATAGAGTGGGAAAATAAAATATCACATGGGAAACGTTCCTTGGATTTTTAATGATACAGAACGACTTTTTTGTTAGAACAGTACATAGTACACCACACAAACACTGTGAGCAAATAATAAGACTAAGGCGTTTTTAACGTTCAACGTTTTTAAGCAAACTCATCAGGACCCCCTGTGTTTTTAATATTCATTTTAATTTGTCAACTCCTGTCAACTTATTACAGCCTACCTTTAGACTACAGCTTAGACTACAGCTGAGCGAACGGAGGGATTTACATTCAATACACTTGCAAGATTACTTCAAGGAATTTCATGAATAGTGTTTGTGTTCAAAGCTGTACAGCTAAAGTTTTCCGGGAGTGCTTTCTTTTCTTTCTTTCTTTTTTTTTTAAACCGCTCAGAATTCAAGGCCACAACATCTTTGTCCCGGTGCAGGCTCCTTAGACTTACAAGTAAGGTAGAATACAATCCTAGCTAAGGTCTTTGCTTAAACACTTAGTGGCTCACTGGCAGTACTCTCCATCTTCCTGTTAGAGAACCTTTAAGCCATGGTTCACAAAGTGGGGTCCATATACATGTATATTCAAGGGGTAAGTGAGTGTTGGGCATTTTTTCAATCAAATGACAGTGGTGGAGATTGCTCTAAATAAGTAGCATATTATATATATATAATATAAATATATCTTTATATTATTCTTACCGTTTGTTCTATGGTTATGTTCTGTAAAGCTGCTGAGACGATGTCAATTGTAAAAAGCGCTATACAAATCAATTTGAATTGAATTGAATTTAAAAATGAAGACAAGGTAAGTAGATAATGAGTCCGACAAAATATCACTCGCTTAAAAGTAGAAGTAACCAGCGAGAAATGTACTAAAGTGAAAACTAAACTGAAAATGAAAAAACTAAATGTAAACAAAATTTCATTGGCAGTATGAGAGAAAAAAAGAACTTTGAAGGACTAAAATCAAATGTAGTTAACCGTACAAGTATTCACTTTCAAGAATACTCAAGTATAAACAGACCAAAATAATATTTAAGTATAGCAATGAAGTTTAGTATCAAGGGTGTATCATAGCCGTAAGCCTAACTGACTCCTATAAAGGTCGTACTCCTTAAAACAATTATACAGCAGTTAATTCTAGTCCACTAATCTGAATGGATAAGCAGCGTTCCAAGAGTGTGGATATTTAGTATAACCTTGCTTATTCACACTCACTACATGAATTTTCCATTTCAGGGTTTTCCATTGAAATTCCTATCACACTTATTACAGCGTGTCGGTACTAATGGAAGAATTTGCGTTCCACAGAAACACAGAACACTTTAAAAAAGAATTTTAAAAAAGCATTTTTTTGGGTTGCCAATGCAAAAAGAAACTAAATATTTGGTCATATTTTGTGTGAAAGGTCAGTTAGTCAATGTTAGTTCATAGAACTGTTGTATAAAACGTGTTTGTACTGAACATCACACCAAATCTTAGCCGTCCTAATGTTCAGTATATTTACCCTGCAGTGTTAGCATACACATAATATGCAAATGTACATCTGGATAAATGGAGCAATCAGGAATAAAAAACTTTTATGACTATGATACATAATAACGTAACCTTAACTGCTGCACAGCCACCAATTACTCAAGCCACAATGCTCATATTACAAAATGTTTAGTGCAAAAACCTAAAAGAAAATAAAGTGAAACCTAACCGGGTTTAACTAACTCACTCACTCACTCACTCACTCACACACACATACATTCCACTTCAAACCAAATTAACCAGACACTGCTATTTCTATTATCATAAGAAGTTGCTTGATAGTACAGTATCTGGTCAAAACTTGAAAGTCTTCAGTTTTCCAATCTAAATGAATTTATCCATCCATACATCTTTGTAGTCTATCCCAGGGCCCACAAGGGGCAAGAGGCAGGGACACCCTGGACAGGAGATCCACACTATGGACAATTTGGGGAATTAGTAGCTCAGTGGTTAAGGTGTGTGTTCAAATCCCAGGTCCACTAAACCGCCACTGCTTGGCTTCTGAGCAAGGCCTTTAACCCTGTATTTAAGTACCCATAATTAATTAATTATGGTTAATTACAATTAATTGCCATTGGAGTCACCTTGTGTGTACTTAAATACACCTATCCTTGAAAGACTCTAGCATCTGTTTAATGAGAATTTCATGAACCATTAAAACAACTGGGTGGAATGGTGGCTTAGTGGTTAACACACTCGCTACCTATCTCTAGGGATGAGGTTTCAATTCCCTCCCTGTGTGTGGAGTTTACACGTTCTCTGGTGTTTCCTGTAGGTACTACAAGTCCATTTCATTTCCATACTGTATTGTTCAAGGGGATGAATACTTCTGGATGGCACATGCAGCCAGTATCTTAAATTTTTATGGTGCAGATTCCATTCATTAATGGAAATCAGCTTGTCCTTAAATGTTGGTGAGTTTAAGCGCCGTTAGTTGCATGCAAAGTGTAGTACCTTGAAAAAGCATTTTAATCTGGCACTATGTATCATCTGACATCATCCATGTGCTTCTGTACACATCGATCATGCGAAATATACAGCCATGATGTGGAGTTTGTCACAGACCGCATTACCATCCTCTCGAGATTCCTTGTGAAGATGGCTAAAATGTTACATGCAGTCAGGGTGCAAACTCCATTCCTCTCTTTTCCCATGTTGAAAATTAAACAAAGGTCTAAGGAGGTTCACAGCAATTCCCACTGATGTTCCTATAGGAACTTGCTTGTGCATTGTTACTTGTAGAGCGCACTGGGGAAAGGAAATTCTTGGTCATCTACAAAAGACAATGTTTTAAGGAATAAAGAGCGTGAGTTCGCTGAACTATTATAAAAACCACAGCAGAGGAAGAAATTAACAGGTTTTTGGCATGTCCCTATGAATCTTCATTTCCTTACATCCACACAGCAGTTTAACTGGTAATTACATCCTCTGCTTGAGAAAGGAACATGCCCGTGAGAGTTATTTTGGCACTAAACAACAATCTTGAAGTAAACCGATTTAAAGACTGGGAACTGAAACAAGTCAGTCCCCATTGCCTTTGTCATAGACAAAATAGTGAGACATTTAAGCACTTAATTATTGCTCTGCAGGTGTTAATACGATACGCTGAGAAAGGTGAGCGGCAGGACGCTTGATGCACCCAGTGTGGTCTTGTTATGTCCTTGTGAGGTAAAGAGGGTGATGGGAACCTGTGCTGCAGATCAACAGAGCTCAAGACCTGATTAAGGATCTCATAAAGAGAGGCTTATAGCTCGTATCTGGATACAAATGCACCGTCACAGCATGTTTCTCTGGGGAATGAGGAAGGATAAAGTTGCTGCATCGTGGCAGAATTAAATTGATCTATTGTGCACCGTCTTGAGGCTTTACATACTAGAGCTTGTACATGAGACCAAACACAGAAGTGGTTCACAGGGATCTAAAAGAAAATTGCACAAGAAATGGCATGAACCCACTCCGGAAAAATAACCACATATACATAGGTGTGATAGATAGACAGAACTCGAATAATGGTTATAAATGTATGCAAAAAAAAAGGTATAGCTAAATGTAAAAATCAGACTCCTTGGCTATGCTTCACTGACCCCTGGATGTCTTCTCCCCCCACATTGAGAAGCGCTGATCTAGAACATATTCACAGAGATTGAGAGTTCACATCGCTTGCCTAACACTTACCATATGTTATGATGATGCTTGTTGGTCGAAAACTGCTTGTGTATAGAAAATGTGTTTCACAGCAATTAGTTAAAGATCATGACCTCTTCAAATGGTGCAGGCAATGACGAACAAATGAGCTAACGGTTAACCCGTGCCTACTGAACCCTTCATCCAGAAGCAGATCTTGTAATTGCTGGTTATAGAAGAAAAAAAAACAAAACTTTTTCATAAACACTTAGAGAAATTAATTAACGTATGTACATTTTCCCCCTGCTCTAATCCTCCAGGCTTATACGAGTCATTAAAGGAAATATCCACTCTGCCTCGTAACTAATGATCTTCAGTGGCGTTTATAGACACGTTCATCTGTTTTCATTTAAACCTACATAACTACAGTTTGAGACGTGCTGACGGTGGAGTCAGTAGGACTTCATCTAGTGCTTAAAAGTGATGCAGCAGTGCTTTAATCCTCAGTCTGTCCAACTGTCTCACCTCCTTACCTTTAAAGCATTTAGCGGTCCTTCTCTAGAGCAACATATATATTTCTCTCATTTACACAACTTAGCAGTTAAGGCAGCCTGCAGTACTGAGATTTGAACTCACAACCTTTTAGATCAGTAGTCCAACTTTTTAACCATTGAACTACCGCTGCCCTTCTTCATCAGTACACACAGCTGAAAACACTTCATGGAAATACCTCAAGCTTGTCATCTCGCACATCACCAAGTAGCTGAGTCTCTGCTAGAGCTCGGCACAACTGCGTCACATAGTTACATCAAGTATTTCACTTCTCCTTCAATGGATTTCTCGTCATTAAAAAATGGTGAATGAGAAAAGAAATTCTTTTTACTTGTTAAATAGCATTGTTCTTCACTAGCAATGTTCGTGACATTAAAGCGGCTCATATTAATAACAAATTTACAGCAACAGCCAAAAAACAGGCAGAATCACTATGCACAAACATTTATTCATTCATTTTTATAGCGCTCATCCTACACAGGGTCACAGAAAGCCTGGAATCTATCCCAGGGGATACGGAGGAACAATGTGGTCACACTCCAATCAGCCCCAGTCTTTGGACTGAGGGAGGAAACCCATGAAGCACACGGAGAACTCCATGCACTCAGGGTGAAGGTGGGTATGGAATCCTGAATCCTAAAAAATATTTCAGATGTTTCATGGTGGAGATTATCTTTACATGACCCATGTATGTACTTCTTTAATACATATTTATCTGCAATAATACTCGGTGTATAGAAACAATGAAATTTTTCTGTTTCTAAGAGTTCAAGTTAAGTATTTATTTTGTCTTTATTTTAACTCTTGAAAGGTTAATCAGGTCACAGGAGGCCAATCAGCCTGACATGGCTTTGGGCTTAAATGTTCCATAAACATGTGATGAGTCAAACTAAACTGTGGTTAAAGGGTAAAAGGAGAAACCAATAGTTAACTGTTGCATAACAACCGCAAAGTCAGAATAGATTCGAATTCTTGCATCCGCTGTCAATTAACTCTTATACGAGGAATCTAAAAAAATACTGCACAAGGTTAGATTGTCTTATCATACATCATTGTCATTTGCCAGGTTAAAGATGGGAGAAATCAAAAGAGGAGTAAGTACACTACCTACAAATAATAAAGGACACGAGTGGTATTTTCCAGATTGTGACATGTGATCACGTTGTCTCCATCAGCACTTCCTGAGTCACTGTCTTTCCTGTTTTGGATTTTCCAGAGGAACTGTAAACAAACAACACATACATACATCTTCATTCTTAAATTAACACCACAGAGCTTAGATTAATCAGTAATAAGAAGGAGGACCAGGATGATGATTGTGATGAAGAATCACACACAGTCAGGTACTTCCTCCAAGTCCAATAAATTCCATTTAAGGACTTCATACTGCCAGAGTATGAGTGTTTAGTGTGTAGTCACTGCTCGAGTGATGGCTCCTTGTATGAGCTCTGTTCTTTTTCCTCTCTCCGCCTTCTCAACTCCTTCAGTCCTTCTTCAAACTGCTCAACAGCCTCGACGTCACCAGCCGCCTTCGCCAGGGCCAAAGCCTCCTCGTACATCTTAACCGACTCCTCAAACTCACCTTAGAGGACACGACAAGAGACTTCTTACCAAAAAGATTTATCAGTGAGCTAAACAGGGGGTGTATAATCCGGAAAGGGATGATGTAGGTGGAGGGTTTCATTCTAACCAAGCAGAAAAGCAGTCTATCGAAAGCAAAGATCAACTGATTAAACAAATGATGCTTCTGCCTGATTAAAATGAATACCTGAACCCACACCAGACCTTCACAGATATGACTGCACATACCAAAGCTAGTCAACCGAGACTACACAGAAAAACACACGGGTCAATAATGACAAACACCAAACCATGTCCTAATCAGGAACATGTCATTTTACTGCTTCACTTTGTACTCACTTGAAGATTATGCTACAACTCCATGCTACATAAATACATACATTTTACCTGATTGGTTGTCCTAATTGAGTGTTCATATACACACCTAAACTGAATCACATGGATTAGCATTGTATCTGATCAAATGAAGTGCAAAATACATTTAATACCTAGTAAAAGGCTTTTAAAAGGTTATCCTATTAACCAATAACAAGGTCCATAGCAGAAATCTGAGTCACCGTATTACTATTATTATTATATTTAAATTTCAACACATTTTTTATGGATGCCTCTCAGACTTAGCAATTTTTACCTGGAATTGTTTAAGTCTTAGGCCTTGGTTTGTAAAATATGGTCTTGGTCTTGACAAAGAGTTTATAAAAAATAATGTGTTTTTTTTTTCACATGCACAAATTAGACAAATAATTGTTCAAATTCAAAAACTGGATGGTTTGTCTTGCCTAAGACTTGATCCTGGTCTTGGAATTATGTCCTGAAACTGATAATGGTGGAGTGACTATAGCCCTGATTATTATTATTATTATTATTATTATTATTATTATTATTATTATTCAATAGCTGTAATAAGTAATAAGCAGTAATAAATTCTAACTGAACAATACAACAATGTCAATACATCTGAATAATATTCATAACAAACATATCGGAGGACAGTTCATTTCTAAATGCTATGTTTCTCTAGTAATCAGTGCCATTTAATTTTACTGATGGTGTCATGAGAAATTATATAACTGAAGGAGAAACTATGTCTTACCTTTGTGCATTAAAATGCCTGCCATGTTTCCCAGCAGTACGTGTTGTTCGGGGTAGCCGGCCGCATGGCCCAGCTCTACAGCCTTCTTGACTTGAGCCAGTGCCTCATCGTGCTTCCCCTGTAGGTCCAACACTGTGGCCAAGTCACTCATCAAGACCAGCGTCTGGGACAGACACACGTTTAGAAAGCAGATTATTCACCTTAAAGCTGAGCTGATACTCTGCAGGATATGACAGCTAGCTACTGAATAAGATCGGTTTTCAACAGAATGCGTGCGAGACATTTATTACACATCCATGAACCACTCTTTAGTCAGGATACCATACCCAGATCTCTCATGTATAAATAAAGGCAGAACAACATCCACATTTCACTGACTACAATTATCTCATCTAGAAATATTCACCTCATAAGAGTGCTACTTACAATCACAGGTTTTATACATATGTATACCGTATATACATATAGCCTCAGTTCTGCATGTTGGCTGTTAAACAAGCACCAGGATTAAGGTGTAGACACAGTGAAGTCATTGGGGCTTTTTATCAAGCTGAATTTGTACACATTTGTACGCAATGAGATAAAGTCAAATTTGTATTTGTGAATGAAGACAGAAGGCTAGTTGTTAAGTTTCCCCCTGTATGAAAATAAGTTTATCATATGATTATAAGTTGGTTCCATTTGCTAAGGCAGCTGGTCATGGTTTGGACTCTGGTGGTAGAAGGAATACTCAGACGATTATCAGTATTTTTTTTTTTAACTCAATTTTTGTGACAGAATTTGCTCTTCTGTGTGCTGGACATGCTCCTAATTGTTTTGTTTTTTTATTTTCTTTGTACTTCAGCTTAACAGTACTTCAACTTTTGCCTCAGAGAAACTCCTTAAACCGTATAGTTGCCATTTTACACTTTTGTTGTCTGGCCTTTTATGGCGTTTTGTGGGCGTCACCAAATGCAAATCAGCTGTGCCATGCACACAAGCAGTGATTTACAGGTAATTACAACTTCTCAAAATACACATGCAAATATGAAGAAAATCAAAAATTATTAAACTTATTAAATCCAGCATACTTGTGTAATTCACTTACACAAAGAATTAAACACATATATGTTCAAAAAACTTTGATTTGCAGGGATCATGTAAATTTGGTTTATTATTTTTATTTTTAAATAACTTACAAGTGTTCATTCCTCCTGAAATTTAGGTTAACTAGCGTGTACAGTATATATATGGCTCCTACAGTATATACAGTATATGGCTCCTCTGAGGCTGTGCTTGGGTAGATTCGGCCATGCTCCATGAAAGATTTGGCTGCTTTTCCCACACAGCTTTAGTTAAGTTCAGGTAGGGGGTCGAGCTAATACTGTAAATGCTTTGTCAGACTTCGACTCCAAGTAAGGTCTTAATCGCATTTGCAGTGTTTGTTGGCCATTACTGTAATGAAAGCAAGCCTGTTCCTTTAACACTAGGGCAAACAACTGTGCCAGATGTTGATCAAGTCTTTGTTTCTTTATTCCTTTCAAAATAATAAAGCACAAAGATGCAGGACGTTTTTGGGTCTTCCTGTTAGTCAGCCGTTCATTGCATTTACAGCACACTTAACATCGCTGCTTGAAAATCTTAGTTTGTTTCATCTTTTTTTATTATTATTAAGAAAAGCATCTAGATGTAATGCATTTAAAGCAATTTACACCTTCGAGCTTTAAATGAACTGAACCGATCTTATTAATAACAGAGAATAACAACATGATGCTACAGCGATAATGTTTCACAGAAAAAAGAAAAATAGGCAAAAGTTTAAAATATAGAAATAAATAAAAATGGGTAGCCATTGCAGTTAAAGTACAAGACAAACTATATGTTAAAAATAGCTTACAATAAGTAGATCGTAAGTTTAAAAAATGACAGTGTTTTTAAGCCACTGAGATTCTTTTGGTAGTCCGGAGGATTTCCAAAAAAGCAACAACTAACATCTAGCTATTAAAGACGTACAGGCCAGAATAATTGCTTTGTGCTGTACAGTAAATCCAACCGCACCCCAAAAATTCCTATTCCAATACCACACTTTTCAAAAATTCAGACAAAATGGTCACTGACCTCGGATGTATCCTGTCTATTAAACCCTCCCAGCATCATTTTGCAAATTAGATCCACATAGCTCCAGATTCAGTAAAACTGAAAGCAATTCCCATTGAATACATCATGTCTGTCTGGGTATTCTATTACATCTGCTCATGGCCTGGTAGATAATTCACCATCTGGCCTGCTGTGCTCAGAGTTGCCATTTTATTAGGCCTTTTCCCAATTCAATTTCAAAAAGCTGAACACTTTTATGCAAGTGTGTGTGCGTGTGTGTGCGCAAACATGATGTAGTTGGCTGTAGATGATCCACAGTGATAACTACAGATGTTATACATAGGAGTTCAGATTACTGTAAGATAACTGTACCTGAGGATGGGCTTCTCCTTGCTCTTCCTGACAGATCTGTAGAGCGTGACGGTAGTCTCTGCACGCTCCTGTAAAGCGTCGAGAGGACGCCAGATATCGGGCCCGGGCATCCAGACTGAGGCCAAGAAGCAGACGGGTGTCCTTCCTTTCCTCTTCTGCTAGTACCACAGAGAAATGCTGAGTTAGGGAACTTTCCAACATTCATCAAATAACCTGCTGAAAAACACCCAGCAGCCACTTTACAAAGATCCAACAATGATGGACTGTTTTTGGACTTAATTTTGCGCTGTACCACATAAGCAAGTCTAGCTGAGACTCGACACACAGCTTTAAAGTGATTGTGTGATGTATTACACATGCACAATCATAAACTGGAAGCAATTCACTAACATTATTTGCTAAGACTCAAGAAGCATATTACAGACTCTAAACACAGCGAAGCAAAACTCGAGCTAGGCACATGGAAATATACACACTCAGGAGTGAGAAGAAGGTGTGAAGGAGGTGTGAAGGAAGTGGTTCATACCAAACTGAAACAACCTATTTCGGAACATCTGTTACAGCAACATATCAACTCACCATGGTTATCCTCATCTTTACTGCTGTGGTTTCATGTCAAATAACCACATCAAACACCACGCAAACTGAAAGCTGCCAAACACTCAAACACTAGATCATCTGGATGGGAAAATCTTCATAACCGAATCTTTCTGTACCATAAGGAAGTAGGGTTGTGTGATATAGCCATCACAGGATGGTTTATATCCATATATATTTTATATTATCTATATATTCGATGTACAGATGTTTTCCTGCATCACATATAAAGCCAAAGTCACAAAAAACACTTTTGGTAGCTGATTTATGTCTCAGAGTTCTGAGCTCAAAGAACGAAGCTAAAATAAACACAAGCGTGGAGAAGTGTGACACACAGCGAAACTTCCCACAACATCCTGACACCGAATAGACATCAGCTCAGCGAAAAGAGAAAAAGAATGAGAGAGAGAGAGAGAGAGAGAGAGAGAGAAAAGAAATTAATTAATGAATAGAAAGAAAGAGAAAATGAAAAGAAGAGCGAGAAAGAGAGAAGGAAGGAAGGAAGGAAGGAAGGAAGGAAGGAAGGAAGGAAGGAAGAAGAGCAGAGAGAGAAATAATAAATGAACAAATGAAGAGATAGAAGAAAGAGGGAAAGAGAAAATGAAAATGAGAGAGAACAAACGAGAGGGATAAAGAGAGAATAGATAAATGAATGAATGAATGAATGAATGAATGATAGAAAGAGAAAATAAAAATGAGCATGAAAAATGAAAGAGAGAGAGAGAGAAAGAGAGAGAGAGAGAGAGAGAGAGAGAGAGAGAGAGAGAGAGAGAGAGAGACATTAGCAGCACAGCTCAGTGTGTGTTGGTGAAAAAGAAAAGAAAATCACTGAAAAGTGAAAATAAAAAAAAAATAAAAAAACAGATTAAATAATCTGTCCTCCATTCCCAAACCAAAGTTACAGACAGGGCATTTGAATGTGATTCGATTAGTTACTCTGCATGAATCTATTGTGCATCAATTTTAAAGAAGACACATTACGATGTAGAAAGTTTCACAATATGAAATGATCCATAAGATGGATACTGTATAATTAAATTGTTTATCATGACAGAAGGTTTTGTCCATATGGCCCAGCACTAGAAGGACACAGGCAATACCTGATATCGTATCTGGTGGAAGATCTTTCTGCTTCTCGAGCTTGGCCTCCAGTGACTCGGTGCAGAACTGGAAGCCATGCTCTGCCAGCTCGTTCCTGAGGAAAACACCATGGAAGTGAACTGTCATGGCACAGAAACCACCTGATGTCAATTAAAATCTGCTTTAACCTGTAAGGAATAACTAATAAATGGCTGTTGGATTTAGTTTTTCTAATAATTCTATGAACTGGATTAAATTATTCTAGTTATACCACCATTAGCACACCTTAAGACATTCTTAAGTTGTTCTTTGGAAAGAAAAAAAGAAAAGAGAGACAGAAAACAGCTATCAATATTTGTTTGTCAGTTTGTTTATTCATTCTATTTTCCTATTATCTGTAATAATAAATAAATCAGAAAACCCTGTTAAGCATGAATATTTATTCTTTCATTTAATTTGATGACCGTCTCCACCCTTTATTGTCAGAGGCACTGCAAGTTAAAAGAAACAGCATTCGGATCTCAGGACCAGATTAAATTATTAGAATTAGCCAGTATGGAACTTTATATATCTAGCATGATTATAAATTAAGTTTTGTAAATAAATTCATGATCCTGAAACGTAAAGAAGCTGTTCGTAAATCCTGTATCGATTAAAAGCAGTCCAGATGCAAGAGGTGACGTGCAAGTGGGTTTTGCTAGACGTCATCCTAAGACATTAATCTGTCCAAATCAGTCTCTAGGGGTTAAAGTAATCCGTTGATTTTGTGTTGTTTTTTTTTTCTGTAGCACGAAACGCTAAACAGTTTAAAATCCCTCCTTTATTTGCAGTAAACGGAAGAGACGAGCTAGCCTTTAACCCTCTGGCTTCAATAACAAGGACGCAGACTGTACGCTACATTCTGAGACAGTAAAATACTACTCACTTGTTTTGAGTGGCGTAGATGCTGGCCAACTTCAGGGACATTTCAATAACCGCGTTGTCGTCCTGTATAAAATAAACCACATAAATAACGATTTCAAATATTAAACTCCCGAATTTGCTCAAATCATTATATACATTATAAGGAAAGAAAGGATGTTCTATTGTGTGCACACAAACACACAGAGTTTGCTAACCCTTCATATATACATCCTACAGAGGAAATATCCACATGGACCGATATACACCAATCAGCCATAACGTTAAAACCAGAAACAGCTCTGAGCCTTTGAGGCATGGACTCCACAAGACCTCTGAAGGTCTGCTGTGGTATCTGGCACCAAGACGTTAGCAACAGATTAAACATATTAAACAGATTAACAAAACAAAGACAAGCACACGTGCAGTGTCTCACCTGTGGTGTTCCTCCAGACAGCACGAAACTCAATGCAGCTTTGAATAGTTTCTCAGCCTACAAAGAACAACAAAAACAAAAGCGTCACATACCTGCTCCCTCCTGCAGGTCAAAAGATCAAGAGTATACATCAGGGTGAAGGGAAGGGACAAGACCCTCGCGATCTTACTCACATTGTCCAGCTCACCTTGAATAAAGGCTAAGTTAGCCATCTGTAGAAAAAAGTCTCACGTTACTATAACATCTGTCACCGTTTGACTGTAGGTTATATGAAACACATGATGTCAGACTTGAAGACCTACCAGGGTATAGGTATAGATGATGGCGTCGTTGTTGTGACTCTGATGGGCGAGTCGAACTGCTTTATGCAAGAAGCCGTTCGCCGCATCCAGCTCCCCGAGCATCATGCTGTACTGTAAAAAACAATTGTATTCCATTGTGATTTTTTTTTTTAAATACAACTGTTAAGCATTGAACGATACCAGTACACTGCAGCAGTAACAGTACAACTAAAAAAAATTTCTTTTTATTTCATTTGTGTGTCTCTGCTGGTTGCATCTACAAACAGCGGGTCTGATGCAATAATCTCACTCTCGCCACTTACAACGTCACTCCTGACCAAACCCAGCTGCCCACACAGAACGTTATAAACCTTCAGGTATTTTTTATTTCTACCTGCCTGTGATATTTTCTCATGATTGGTTCAATTTCACAATACAAACAAATTAGTCATATAAACCACAGCGACCCTGACCTGAAAAAAGGACCGAATGAAGATTAATGACTAAACCTGCTAAGCATGTTACAGAGTGTTAATCACTGTGACCTTTCTTTATCCTGCAAGCTTCACATCTGGCAAACTGCATGAATGTTATAACCGCCTGCTCATACAACCCTGATGCACACCTCTCATAAACTAATGAATAATCAAAAACGCTACACAAGTATGTGAGATGTACCTACTGACTCCGTATACACACAAATTCTGTAGCCCTGTGCAAAAGAAAGGATCTGTAAAGCTGATACAACACTTCTGAGCTAAAAGACACACAACAGTCTCTAGAGTAAACAAACAATGGTGTGAAAAACAAAAAAAAGTGAGCGAGCTTCTCTATGTGTGATTTCTATACACCAAGAAATCTACATATAGACTTAAAGGTCAAGAGCTCCAGTTAATACATATAAAAATCACAGGAAGTCATATATGACAACTTAGTCAAAAAGTTTGTTGTGTTTTACTTTAATGTGTGATTCTAACCATATTTATGTACCGTGTTGTTTTAAGTTTACCTTTGCTTTCTTTAACAGAAGAATAATCTCATCCTCCATCTTCTGGGCGTCTGTTCTGTCATCCGTGCTGCCGAACAGGGAGAACGCTACAGACAGTGCAAATAAAAAGATAGGAGAATCTCTTAATATATCAAATAAAATGACATTAAACACACATCACAATGTGACTTAAGATGCTGGAAGAAAAACATCACGATCCAAAAGTCAAACTGAAATGATTTAAATGTATTTAAATGTATTTAAATCATTATTATGATGCTTTCGGTTAAGCCATGGAACAAGTGGCTGTGTTGTAAACATATTAGTGAGGTTTAGGACACAGACAGTGATAGAGGTCCATAGTTTAGACTTTCTGTTTTGTGTCTTCAAACCAGACAAAACCTGATTGATCACATAAAACCGACATGAAGCAAATATTGCATGACCACAGGATGCATCATTCAGCAAAACCATGATGTTTCCATCTGCTGTTAGACAAGTGATGTGTGCAGTGATCCAGAAGCTGTACTATATGTAAGGATGCTGTACTGACCCACTGCAGTCCAGTGTGCTGTTAGACATGTGATGTGTGCAGTGATCCAGAAGCTGTACTATATGTAAGGATGCTGTACTGACCCACTGCAGTCCAGTGTGCTGTTAGACATGTGATGTGTGCAGTGATCCAGAAGCTGTACTATATGTAAGGATGCTGTACTGACCCACTGCAGTCCACAGTGTGCTGTTAGACATGTGATGTGTGCAGTGATCCAGAAGCTGTACTATATGTAAGGATGCTGTACTGACCCACTGCAGTCCACAGTGTGCTGTTAGACATGTGATGTGTGCAGTGATCCAGAAGCTGTACTATATGTAAGGATGCTGTACTGACCCACTGCAGTCCACAGTGTGCTGTTAGACATGTGATGTGTGCAGTGATCCAGAAGCTGTACTATATGTAAGGATGCTGTACTGACCCACTGCAGTCCTATTGTGCTGTTAGACATGTGATGTGTGCAGTGATCCAGAAGCTGTACTATATGTAAGGATGCTGTACTGACCCACTGCAGTCCACAGTGTGCTGTTAGACATGTGATGTGTGCAGTGATCCAGAAGCTGTACTATATGTAAGGATGCTGTACTGACCCACTGCAGTCCTATTGTGCTGTTAGACATGTGATGTGTGCAGTGATCCAGAAGCTGTACTATATGTAAGGATGCTGTACTGACCCACTGCAGTCCTATTGTGCTGTTAGACATGTGATGTGTGCAGTGATCCAGAAGCTGTACTATATGTAAGGATGCTGTACTGACCCACTGCAGTCCTATTGTGCTGTTAGACATGTGATGTGTGCAGTGATCCAGAAGCTGTACTATATGTAAGGATGCTGTACTGACCCACTGCAGTCCACAGTGTGCTGTTAGACATGTGATGTGTGCAGTGATCCAGAAGCTGTACTATATGTAAGGATGCTGTACTGACCCACTGCAGTCCTATTGTGCTGTTAGACATGTGATGTGTGCAGTGATCCAGAAGCTGTACTATATGTAAGGATGCTGTACTGACCCACTGCAGTCCACAGTGTGCTGTTAGACATGTGATGTGTGCAGTGATCCAGAAGCTGTACTATATGTAAGGATGCTGTACTGACCCACTGCAGTCCTAGTGTGCTGTTAGACATGTGATGTGTGCAGTGATCCAGAAGCTGTACTATATGTAAGGATGCTGTACTGACCCACTGCAGTCCACAGTGTGCTGTTAGACATGTGATGTGTGCAGTGATCCAGAAGCTGTACTATATGTAAGGATGCTGTACTGACCCACTGCAGTCCACAGTGTGCTGTTAGACATGTGATGTGTGCAGTGATCCAGAAGCTGTACTATATGTAAGGATGCTGTACTGACCCACTGCAGTCCACAGTGTGCTGTTAGACATGTGATGTGTGCAGTGATCCAGAAGCTGTACTATATGTAAGGATGCTGTACTGACCCACTGCAGTCCAGTGTGCTGTTAGACATGTGATGTGTGCAGTGATCCAGAAGCTGTACTATATGTAAGGATGCTGTACTGACCCACTGCAGTCCACAGTGTGCTGTTAGACATGTGATGTGTGCAGTGATCCAGAAGCTGTACTATATGTAAGGATGCTGTACTGACCCACTGCAGTCCAGTGTGCTGTTAGACATGTGATGTGTGCAGTGATCCAGAAGCTGTACTATATGTAAGGATGCTGTACTGACCCACTGCAGTCCTATTGTGCTGTTAGACATGTGATGTGTGCAGTGATCCAGAAGCTGTACTATATGTAAGGATGCTGTACTGACCCACTGCAGTCCACAGTGTGCTGTTAGACATGTGATGTGTGCAGTGATCCAGAAGCTGTACTATATGTAAGGATGCTGTACTGACCCACTGCAGTCCACAGTGTGCTGTTAGACATGTGATGTGTGCAGTGATCCAGAAGCTGTACTATATGTAAGGATGCTGTACTGACCCACTGCAGTCCAGTGTGCTGTTAGACATGTGATGTGTGCAGTGATCCAGAAGCTGTACTATATGTAAGGATGCTGTACTGACCCACTGCAGTCCACAGTGTGCTGTTAGACATGTGATGTGTGCAGTGATCCAGAAGCTGTACTATATGTAAGGATGCTGTACTGACCCACTGCAGTCCACAGTGTGCTGTTAGACATGTGATGTGTGCAGTGATCCAGAAGCTGTACTATATGTAAGGATGCTGTACTGACCCACTGCAGTCCTAGTGTGCTGTTAGACATGTGATGTGTGCAGTGATCCAGAAGCTGTACTATATGTAAGGATGCTGTACTGACCCACTGCAGTCCACAGTGTGCTGTTAGACATGTGATGTGTGCAGTGATCCAGAAGCTGTACTATATGTAAGGATGCTGTACTGACCCACTGCAGTCCACAGTGTGCTGTTAGACATGTGATGTGTGCAGTGATCCAGAAGCTGTACTATATGTAAGGATGCTGTACTGACCCACTGCAGTCCACAGTGTGCTGTTAGACATGTGATGTGTGCAGTGATCCAGAAGCTGTACTATATGTAAGGATGCTGTACTGACCCACTGCAGTCCACAGTGTGCTGTTAGACATGTGATGTGTGCAGTGATCCAGAAGCTGTACTATATGTAAGGATGCTGTACTGACCCACTGCAGTCCACAGTGTGCTGTTAGACATGTGATGTGTGCAGTGATCCAGAAGCTGTACTATATGTAAGGATGCTGTACTGACCCACTGCAGTCCACAGTGTGCTGTTAGACATGTGATGTGTGCAGTGATCCAGAAGCTGTACTATATGTAAGGATGCTGTACTGACCCACTGCAGTCCACAGTGTGCTGTTAGACATGTGATGTGTGCAGTGATCCAGAAGCTGTACTATATGTAAGGATGCTGTACTGACCCACTGCAGTCCACAGTGTGCTGTTAGACATGTGATGTGTGCAGTGATCCAGAAGCTGTACTATATGTAAGGATGCTGTACTGACCCACTGCAGTCCACAGTGTGCTGTTAGACATGTGATGTGTGCAGTGATCCAGAAGCTGTACTATATGTAAGGATGCTGTACTGACCCACTGCAGTCCAGTGTGCTGTTAGACATGTGATGTGTGCAGTGATCCAGAAGCTGTACTATATGTAAGGATGCTGTACTGACCCACTGCAGTCCACAGTGTGCTGTTAGACATGTGATGTGTGCAGTGATCCAGAAGCTGTACTATATGTAAGGATGCTGTACTGACCCACTGCAGTCCACAGTGTGCTGTTAGACATGTGATGTGTGCAGTGATCCAGAAGCTGTACTATATGTAAGGATGCTGTACTGACCCACTGCAGTCCAGTGTGCTGTTAGACATGTGATGTGTGCAGTGATCCAGAAGCTGTACTATATGTAAGGATGCTGTACTGACCCACTGCAGTCCACAGTGTGCTGTTAGACATGTGATGTGTGCAGTGATCCAGAAGCTGTACTATATGTAAGGATGCTGTACTGACCCACTGCAGTCCACAGTGTGCTGTTAGACATGTGATGTGTGCAGTGATCCAGAAGCTGTACTATATGTAAGGATGCTGTACTGACCCACTGCAGTCCACAGTGTGCTGTTAGACATGTGATGTGTGCAGTGATCCAGAAGCTGTACTATATGTAAGGATGCTGTACTGACCCACTGCAGTCCACAGTGTGCTGTTAGACATGTGATGTGTGCAGTGATCCAGAAGCTGTACTATATGTAAGGATGCTGTACTGACCCACTGCAGTCCACAGTGTGCTGTTAGACATGTGATGTGTGCAGTGATCCAGAAGCTGTACTATATGTAAGGATGCTGTACTGACCCACTGCAGTCCACAGTGTGCTGTTAGACATGTGATGTGTGCAGTGATCCAGAAGCTGTACTATATGTAAGGATGCTGTACTGACCCACTGCAGTCCAGTGTGCTGTTAGACATGTGATGTGTGCAGTGATCCAGAAGCTGTACTATATGTAAGGATGCTGTACTGACCCACTGCAGTCCACAGTGTGCTGTTAGACATGTGATGTGTGCAGTGATCCAGAAGCTGTACTATATGTAAGGATGCTGTACTGACCCACTGCAGTCCAGTGTGCTGTTAGACATGTGATGTGTGCAGTGATCCAGAAGCTGTACTATATGTAAGGATGCTGTACTGACCCACTGCAGTCCACAGTGTGCTGTTAGACATGTGATGTGTGCAGTGATCCAGAAGCTGTACTATATGTAAGGATGCTGTACTGACCCACTGCAGTCCACAGTGTGCTGTTAGACATGTGATGTGTGCAGTGATCCAGAAGCTGTACTATATGTAAGGATGCTGTACTGACCCACTGCAGTCCTATTGTGCTGTTAGACATGTGATGTGTGCAGTGATCCAGAAGCTGTACTATATGTAAGGATGCTGTACTGACCCACTGCAGTCCACAGTGTGCTGTTAGACATGTGATGTGTGCAGTGATCCAGAAGCTGTACTATATGTAAGGATGCTGTACTGACCCACTGCAGTCCAGTGTGCTGTTAGACATGTGATGTGTGCAGTGATCCAGAAGCTGTACTATATGTAAGGATGCTGTACTGACCCACTGCAGTCCACAGTGTGCTGTTAGACATGTGATGTGTGCAGTGATCCAGAAGCTGTACTATATGTAAGGATGCTGTACTGACCCACTGCAGTCCACAGTGTGCTGTTAGACATGTGATGTGTGCAGTGATCCAGAAGCTGTACTATATGTAAGGATGCTGTACTGACCCACTGCAGTCCAGTGTGCTGTTAGACATGTGATGTGTGCAGTGATCCAGAAGCTGTACTATATGTAAGGATGCTGTACTGACCCACTGCAGTCCACAGTGTGCTGTTAGACATGTGATGTGTGCAGTGATCCAGAAGCTGTACTATATGTAAGGATGCTGTACTGACCCACTGCAGTCCACAGTGTGCTGTTAGACATGTGATGTGTGCAGTGATCCAGAAGCTGTACTATATGTAAGGATGCTGTACTGACCCACTGCAGTCCTATTGTGCTGTTAGACATGTGATGTGTGCAGTGATCCAGAAGCTGTACTATATGTAAGGATGCTGTACTGACCCACTGCAGTCCACAGTGTGCTGTTAGACATGTGATGTGTGCAGTGATCCAGAAGCTGTACTATATGTAAGGATGCTGTACTGACCCACTGCAGTCCACAGTGTGCTGTTAGACATGTGATGTGTGCAGTGATCCAGAAGCTGTACTATATGTAAGGATGCTGTACTGACCCACTGCAGTCCTAGTGTGCTGTTAGACATGTGATGTGTGCAGTGATCCAGAAGCTGTACTATATGTAAGGATGCTGTACTGACCCACTGCAGTCCACAGTGTGCTGTTAGACATGTGATGTGTGCAGTGATCCAGAAGCTGTACTATATGTAAGGATGCTGTACTGACCCACTGCAGTCCTATTGTGCTGTTAGACATGTGATGTGTGCAGTGATCCAGAAGCTGTACTATATGTAAGGATGCTGTACTGACCCACTGCAGTCCACAGTGTGCTGTTAGACATGTGATGTGTGCAGTGATCCAGAAGCTGTACTATATGTAAGGATGCTGTACTGACCCACTGCAGTCCTATTGTGCTGTTAGACATGTGATGTGTGCAGTGATCCAGAAGCTGTACTATATGTAAGGATGCTGTACTGACCCACTGCAGTCCACAGTGTGCTGTTAGACATGTGATGTGTGCAGTGATCCAGAAGCTGTACTATATGTAAGGATGCTGTACTGACCCACTGCAGTCCACAGTGTGCTGTTAGACATGTGATGTGTGCAGTGATCCAGAAGCTGTACTATATGTAAGGATGCTGTACTGACCCACTGCAGTCCACAGTGTGCTGTTAGACATGTGATGTGTGCAGTGATCCAGAAGCTGTACTATATGTAAGGATGCTGTACTGACCCACTGCAGTCCACAGTGTGCTGTTAGACATGTGATGTGTGCAGTGATCCAGAAGCTGTACTATATGTAAGGATGCTGTACTGACCCACTGCAGTCCACAGTGTGCTGTTAGACATGTGATGTGTGCAGTGATCCAGAAGCTGTACTATATGTAAGGATGCTGTACTGACCCACTGCAGTCCTATTGTGCTGTTAGACATGTGATGTGTGCAGTGATCCAGAAGCTGTACTATATGTAAGGATGCTGTACTGACCCACTGCAGTCCACAGTGTGCTGTTAGACATGTGATGTGTGCAGTGATCCAGAAGCTGTACTATATGTAAGGATGCTGTACTGACCCACTGCAGTCCACAGTGTGCTGTTAGACATGTGATGTGTGCAGTGATCCAGAAGCTGTACTATATGTAAGGATGCTGTACTGACCCACTGCAGTCCTATTGTGCTGTTAGACATGTGATGTGTGCAGTGATCCAGAAGCTGTACTATATGTAAGGATGCTGTACTGACCCACTGCAGTCCACAGTGTGCTGTTAGACATGTGATGTGTGCAGTGATCCAGAAGCTGTACTATATGTAAGGATGCTGTACTGACCCACTGCAGTCCTATTGTGCTGTTAGACATGTGATGTGTGCAGTGATCCAGAAGCTGTACTATATGTAAGGATGCTGTACTGACCCACTGCAGTCCACAGTGTGCTGTTAGACATGTGATGTGTGCAGTGATCCAGAAGCTGTACTATATGTAAGGATGCTGTACTGACCCACTGCAGTCCTATTGTGCTGTTAGACATGTGATGTGTGCAGTGATCCAGAAGCTGTACTATATGTAAGGATGCTGTACTGACCCACTGCAGTCCACAGTGTGCTGTTAGACATGTGATGTGTGCAGTGATCCAGAAGCTGTACTATATGTAAGGATGCTGTACTGACCCACTGCAGTCCACAGTGTGCTGTTAGACATGTGATGTGTGCAGTGATCCAGAAGCTGTACTATATGTAAGGATGCTGTACTGACCCACTGCAGTCCTATTGTGCTGTTAGACATGTGATGTGTGCAGTGATCCAGAAGCTGTACTATATGTAAGGATGCTGTACTGACCCACTGCAGTCCTATTGTGCTGTTAGACATGTGATGTGTGCAGTGATCCAGAAGCTGTACTATATGTAAGGATGCTGTACTGACCCACTGCAGTCCACAGTGTGCTGTTAGACATGTGATGTGTGCAGTGATCCAGAAGCTGTACTATATGTAAGGATGCTGTACTGACCCACTGCAGTCCACAGTGTGCTGTTAGACATGTGATGTGTGCAGTGATCCAGAAGCTGTACTATATGTAAGGATGCTGTACTGACCCACTGCAGTCCACAGTGTGCTGTTAGACATGTGATGTGTGCAGTGATCCAGAAGCTGTACTATATGTAAGGATGCTGTACTGACCCACTGCAGTCCACAGTGTAACTCTGTACCCGGTGTGTTCACTTCCACCTGCGTCATTCACAGACGGCGCATTTCTGCACAAATGAAAAGGACGTCGTGGTAAAAAACCTGATATGGAGACAGTCCTTAGTCCCTGCCTTATTATCCGTTTAACACAAAGTCCTTGCGCTACGAAAAGACGACAGCTGTAGGGAAGCGCCATGTTTCCTCTTAGAATACGTCATGACGTGCGTTGTTACGTGACACGGAGGACGCACAAATCGTTCCCCATTCACGTGTTATCCGCCCTAAAGAGTGTCCGAGATCAGAATGAGTGCGTAATAAATGATATTGTTGAAATGAGCGTCTCAAAGGTACCCTTATGATCTACTGCTGTTTGTTTAACTAATACAGGAACATCTCATGAAAACATTCATGTGTGTGTGTGTGTGTATATATATATATATCTATATCTATCTATCTCTCTCTCTCTCTCTCTCTCTCTCTCTCTCTCTCTCTCTCTCTCTCTCTCTCTATATATATATATATATATATATCTATATATATAGAGAGAGAGATATATATATAGAGATATATATATATATATATATATATATATATATATATATATATTATATGTACTATATTATACTATCTATATTATATATAATATCTAAGCTACTAAATAGCACTGGTGAATGTTTGATTATATCAAGTTTTATCAGTGCTGCAAACACTGGAAGGATCTTTAGGAAAATGTTCCAAAACTCCTGGGGGGATAATAATTTTGGCCTCAACTGTATATATATATATATACATATATATATATATATATATATATGGATATAGGGTACTATAACTATAATATAATATATATAATAATATTAATATAACTATAGGGTACTATAACTATAATAATATAATATATATAATAATATCAGAATCAGAATCAGATTTATTGGCCAAGTGTGTTTACACACACAAGGAAATTGGTTCCAGCTGTTTGTGACTCTCAAAAGTACAGACATAAATAACACTATACTATACAAACAACACAATACAATGCAGACGATGAGATATAATATAGACAGAATGAATATTAAATATGATTATAGAATATGACTGATCATTTCTGTACATAAAGTGTGGGAGTGCAAATAACAATATTGTGTAATATTATGCTTTTGGTACAATATATAGCAGCAGTAGTGTGTGTAATATATACAGATGATGTGATGACTGACAGTCCTGATAATGCAGTGCTTATAGATACGAAGCAGTGAATATAATTATGGTGAGTTGTTGATCAGGGTGATAAGATAAGGGACCTGGGGAAAGAAACTGTTCCTGTGTCTGGCAGTTTTAGTAAGCAAAGTTCTGTAGCG
>NC_083466.1:8229787-8334787 GCF_030014155.1 Tachysurus vachellii
GAAAAATGACAGGGTCTGAAAGGAAACAGAATAGCAGCACAGAATAAGGCAACTGCCATTAACAATCATTAAGGTGAGTTACGACATACGGTGCACAAAATGGCTCACCTTGTCATTCACGACCCGTTCAGTCAGTCCTGAGGCTACCATCTTCTGCAGTGTTTTCTCTTTGCTCTGTGCCTGCCGGGCCAGCTTGGCCGAGCCGTGACCAAAGCGTGCTATGTAATTCTGGGAATGTATGAAGTGTTATTTTATTGTCCAAATTAAGAACAGAAAAAAAAACAACAAATAAATAAAAAGCTTAAAACTGGGAGTGAAATTTCACCTTCATATGTGCGATCTGGTCCTGTTCCCAGTTAAAGCGTTTCATCTGGTTCTCCTCCAGTTCTTCTCTGGTTTTCACATATTGGTCATAATTACCCTAGAGAAAGAAAACAATACAGAACAACCCTGTAACATCTGCCACACTAAAATCAACAAAAGGAGCAAGAAGCTAGAAATGGTTGGCTCTTACTGTGTAATATTTCAGCTTGCGCTGGTGTAAGTGCATGATGTTGGTGCACACGCCGTTGAGGAAGTCTTGAGAATGGGATATCAAAACCAGAATTCGTTTAAACCTATAACAGAATTGAAAGTTTGATTTTTCTATGTGAATTGGAAGACACACACTTGGCTAACCTGTAGCTAAGGTTGCAGTCAGATCAGATAAACGCTTCGGTCTAGTTTTTGTCAAAGCCCCAGCCGTACAGAGAAACATACTGCACGACGGCGAAGCTACAATTCGGCCTTTTGTTTACATCACATCGGCGGACAACCGCTTTAGAACACAAACTGTAATGTTTGAATGTAAGAAACAGTAACATACTCCTTAAGTTCTTCCTCCAGCCACACACATGCGTCCAGGTCCAAGTGGTTGGTGGGCTCGTCCAGAAGCAGCATGAAGGGTTTGAGGAACAGAGCTCTGAAACAAGAGGAAGTCACAAGGAGTTCACAAAAATGGACAAAGCACAAAGAGCTGCAAAAATCAGAAATATGCGTCAGACAGTTTGACACCCAACACTACAGTGGAGCTTCAGAAGAATAAGAGAATTTAGAAGAATTTACCTGGCAAGAGCTACACGCATCCTCCAGCCACCGCTAAAGTCCTTGAGCTTTTTCTGCTGCATTGTAGCGGTGAAGCCAAGGCCGTGCAGGATACGGGACGCTCGCATCTGTGCCTTGTCTGCATCGAGCTCCTCCAAGCGTTCGTATAGCTCCATCAGTTTCTCACACTCGGCTAACAGGTAGGCAAGAGACACGAACAGCGTTAATGAACAGGTCAACAGCAAAAAGACATCCTAGTACTTGTTTCTTAACTGAGGTGCGCCTCCTTAAGAACAAAAGCTGTTAAGGAGCTTGCTCAGAAAGACGACTGTACTGTACCACGCCTAGGAAAGGAAGCTATGACTGACAATAGCCCCTATGAAAACGTGGGGTGTCCCAAAGAGAGCTCTGATGTACTGATTTGTCTGTACAGAGATAAACTTTAAACTCACAGTCTTCATGAGCGAGCCGCTCTGCCTCTTTCTCCAGCTTGATCCTCTCCTCGTCCACCTCCATCACACACTGTAGTGCCGTCTTCTCACTGGGAGCCATTTCACGAGTCAAGTGGTAAATGTCGATGTGCTCTGGAATGGGCACCTCTCTGTGACCGATGGCAGACAGCAACATAGATTTACCTGGACAAAAAGCAGTTTCATTGCAGGGTTTTACTGCCTTTAATTGTTTGGTTTGAAATTCCAGCAGCTGTCATGTGACAGATTTATAGACTTACATTTATAAATAGATTCTGCATATAGCAAACTCAGTAAAAGGGAAAATATTAACATTGTTAATAGTCTACTATATTGGCTGAATACAAAACCTGCTATATTTATGTACTTATGCTGATTCAGAAATCATGTAAATGAGATTACAGAAGGCGACAACAGCCCTTGTTTTCAACAAGTTGCATTAATTAAAACATTAGTGTTGCATATAGCAAGTTCACATCATTCTACTTGAGCAACACTAATCATGGTCTGACCTTCAAGTAACCCCACTCCATCGTTGTCCAAATACCCTCTCAACCATTGTGCTGATCAATGGTGATAGTGTACCAAGTAACGTGTATACAAGCCAAGGTTTTGGCCCTTTCGGATCGGTCCTAGCTTCGTAATTAGCGCCCAACACCCAAGTACAGCAGGGTCGCAAATATTCTGCACCTTTTTGAGATATGATTCTCCTACAGCTGCTGTATCTCTCTGGAGGAATAAACCGTACCTGTTCCGTTGAGTCCGATGAGCCCGTAGCGGCGCCCGGAGTTGAGCTCCAGACAGGTGTCACTGAGCAGCTCCTGCCCGTGGAAGGTTAGCGAGAGACTGCTGATGTGCACATCTGTGCTGTTTGGATGAGATGCCAGCACCCCTGTAACAGCACGGGCCTCCGTCTTCTTCAACTCAAACTCATCCAGCTCCTTAGTAAGACTGGCTAGTCCTTTGAGGCGGAAAATAATAAAAAGTGTTAAAAAGTAGAAGCACCAACAGTCTTATAATTAATAAATACATGAGAAAACTGGCAAAAGAGCAAATAAATATTTTACAAACATTATGAGGTTTTTATAAAACAGTAGAGTAGGTTTAAAATAGCTTTTGAAGCACAGAACTTTGAGGATCCCTGGTCAAACAGCAAAGAAATAGCAAGCAGGAGTATTGGTAGTGAAAGAGCCACAGGGAACAAAGAAACACAGAAGTGAGAAATACTGGCATAGCACTCAATTATTAAACATTTAAACAGGGAGCTAATTTCTGCACACATGTTGATAAGTGACTAGGAGATATTTGGACCAATCACAGACAAGTAGGATATCAGATGATGCAAGGTATGTTTCAATCAGCTCTGTAGTTTAGTATTCAGTTCACTGAGCAGAATGTTGGACAGTTTAAAGAGGACCTCCTCCCCGTGGCAAAACCCTTCCACTGCACTGTTACATTCAGTCCTTAAAAAGATTTAATAAAATAAAAATAATCCTATAGTGCACCAATGATCATGACATTTTCTGAATCCGTCAGCCAACTTATGGTTGCTGTAGCTCTACAACCCTGCTTGAAGAAACATGAAAAACCATTAGAGAAAACTTTTTAATGTGTTTGGGTATTTATTAAATTAAGAAAATTTGAAATGTCAAGAGAAATTGCATCAGTGCCCCAATGTGCAATGAGTCAGAACCCTGGACTTTAATAGCCAGTGATTTCTGGCTCAAATGCTGGACATGACCCACCTTCCTGTCAGAGATGATGGCAAAGTGTTCAGGTGTGTACAATAATAATGATTGTCACAACAGATAAATGCATAACTGTTTAACAGGTACTCAGAGGTCAGCATGTCATGTATGGGACACTGTTTAATGCTTCTGACTCACCATTGACCTCAGACACGCCGTTTTCTTGGCTTTCTGGTTTCTCTCCCTCGCCGTTCACATCTTCGTTTTTTTTGGGCCGCTGACGGGCCTTGGCTGCTTCCTTTTTCTTCGCTGCCTTCTTCTTGGCCAAATCAGATGGCATTGTGACTGAGGAACAGGAACACAGAGCCCTTGGGACAGAGAAAAGGGTTACATACATGAACACACACACACACAAAGATTTTAAATGTATTTATGGCACAATTGTCCCAGCATACTGTAAAATATTACTGTGATTTTAAACCCTTTCACTGAAACCTGTTGGTTTTATCAAACGGTCTGGAACAAAAACTAGTCACTACTGGCCACTTTGTAAAGTCTAAAGGCATGAAGTGCACTTTGAGACAACACTCCATTTCCCCTTAACCTGTGTATCAGTTTAGTGGTTTCCTCCATGGCCACATACTAGCTAAAGGGAAAATCTAAAAGCTAAAGTAATCACTGTTTTTCGTCATTTGTCTGTTTAAATATTTATATATAGTTCATATTTGATCAGTTAGCAAGAAAATATGACCCCTGAGGAACACAATGTAGAAAATGTAGAGAGCTAAACTCAAGAAATGCACAAGAGGCCCAACAGCCATGTTACACTCCCCGTGCTAGCTAAAGCTAACCGCGCTACTCTCCCCATGCTAAGCTAAAGCTAACTCTGCTACTCTCCCTATGCTAAGCTAAAGCTAACCATGCTACACCACTGATCGTTAAATATCTGGTTTACATTTAAAATACGCTCTTACAGTCAATATGCGATATCTTAAAATCCGTAATGTCGATATCAATTGAAGAAATCACACAAACTCTAGATGAACCAGAAACAAAGCTGTGAGAGATTTCAGGTCCGCTCACCGCATTGTGCCCAAATATACCGGCATAAATCGGGGCTGTGTCCCAAATAACCTCCTACTGACCACAACGTGCACTACGTAGGCTGCACATTGCACTACTTCCTTAATAACGTAGGGCACCTCTGTAGGGAATAGAGGGTAATTTAGAATACAGCCCCGGCCTACGGCGCCAATCCGAAAGGTAGCAATGCTAACTTCATAAAGCTCGTTATATTGTGTTCATTATCCGCAAAAACTATTTAGAAACCAGACACAAAGCCGGGAAACATTCATACCCAACACGTTTCCTGATTACTAGACTTAAAACGCCACGTTGTATTAGATTACCTTACAAGTTATTGTACTACTTACTCTCACTTCGTCCACTTGAGCAGTCCCGGCTCGCTAACAGGAAAGCGGAAGCCTCGTGGCTTTTCGATACACATCGTCATAACAACGAGTGTGCTCGATACCGGCTCGCCAGCCAATGAGATTGTAGGATTCGTCGACGCCCCGCCCCCTGGTGGGTGGAGCAAGAGCCGAAATTGGACCATCTTTTTATTAGTCTGGGTTTTCTTTCCATATGTACTATGACTATGTTTAGTGAAACTATATTATGACTCATTTAGACTAAATAAATAAAATAAGTAAATAAAAAAAAAAAAGATTAAATAAATTAAATAAATTGTATGTACTGTTGTGCTATAGATGGTTGAACGGAATAGAATAGGATTAGATGCAGGGATGTACTAGGATGGAAATGGTAACAGAGATGGGATTGTTATTGCATAATGGTGGGAACATTTAACTGTTCATGAGGTAGAATGCATGGGGAAGAAACCGTTCTTGCGCCCGGTTGTTCTGGTGTTTGGGCTTCTTTATCGCAGGCCAGATGGTAAAAGTTTAAAAAGTGTAATGCCTTAGATGTGAGGGATCCAGAGTGATTTTCTGAGCCCGTTTCCTCACTCTGTATGTATACAGTTCTTGAAGGGTGGGCAGGGGGGCACCAATAATCCTTTCGGCAGTCCGAAACGTTCTCTGTAGTCTTCTGATGTCTGATTTTGTAGCTGAGCCAAACCAGACTGTTATTGATGTGCACAGATCAGACTGGATAACAATCATCTACACTGTTTTGAGCGTATTAAACTCCCAAGTTGTTGTGTCTGCACCAGACAGCCAGCTCTTTAACCTCCTGACTGTTGGCAGACTCGTCTCCGTCTTTAATGAGGCTGATGACTGTAGTGTCGTCCACAAACTTCAGGAGCTTGACAGAGGGGTCATTAGAGGTGCAGTCATTGGTGTACAGGGAGAAAAGCAGTGGGGAGAGAACACAACCTTGAGGGGCACCAGTGTTAGTGGAGTGGCTGTTAGACATGACAATTCACAGTCTCTCTAGCTGCTGCCTATCTGTCAGAAGGCTGGTGATCCACTGACAGATAGAGTTAAAATCAGATAGCTGAGATAGTTTGGTTTGGAGGAGTGTTGGAATGATGGTGTTGGAGGCCATACTGAAATCTTCAAACAGGATCCTCACATAAGTCCTTGATTTATCCAGATGTTGCAGGATGTAATGCAGTCCCAAGTTTATTGCATTGACCAAGGACCTATTTGCTTGATAAGCAAACTACAGGGGGTCCAGAAAGGGTCCAGTGAAGATACGTTTTTCAAACATCTTCACAATGACAGAAGTCAATACCCCAGGTCTATAGTCGTTAAGCCCTGTTATCGTGGGTTTCTTTGGGATGGGGATGAAGATTGTATGTTGAAGCAGACAGGGACTTCACACAGCTCCAGTGATCTGTTGAGCTGTAAAGTGTGCTGGTTTTCAGACAGGTTGGTGTCACATCATCTGGTCCTGGTGCCTTTCTTCTTTTGTTCTTTCTGACCTGGTGCACATAACTTCACTGAACTGGACTGCAGGAGGAGGGGGCAGGGTTACTGGAGGTGTTAAAGGTTGTGTAAAGAGATGATCAGAATGGGTGTGGGGGGTTTCGGATCTACAATAAAACTTATTCAGATCTTCAGCTAGTTGTTGATTCACCACAGTGCTGGGGGATGGTGTCTTGTCCTTGGTAATGGCTTTCAAATCTTTCCAGACTGAAGCTGAGTCATTAGAGGTGAACTGAGCCTCCAACCTTTTAGTGTAGCTCTTCTTAGCCGCTCTAATCTCCTTATTCAGTGTGTTCCTGGCCTAATTGTACAATACCATGTCTCCATTTACATTTCTTCTGGCATTTAGCAGACACCCTTATCCAGAGTGACTTACATTTTTTTTTTTATTTCTGTAGGCATCCACTTTGGCCAGACAAAGGTGTCTGAGTTTTGCTGTTAACCATGGCTTATCATTGTTGAATGTTAGATGACTCCTGGTAGGGATTTATATGTCCTCACAGAAACTGATATATGAAGTTACAGTCTCAGTGAGCTCAGAAGTTTTTTTATGGTTAAAATGACAATAAAAGCTACTTTACTTGACTTGAGATGAACCAGGCAGTGATAAGAGAGACCCAATGCTGCCTGTGGGGCTGAGCAATATACATTCTTTATTGTGGTGTAACAGTGGTCCAGAATATTGCTGTCTCTGTTGGGACATGTAATGTGCTGTCTGTATTTTGGCAGTTCATGGGAGAGATTTGCTTTATTAAAGTGTGTTGTTCTGTCCCTGTAACCTGAACAGCGAGTTTTTGTAAAGCCAGGCTCACGTGCACTTGCGGTGGAACGTAAACACTCACAAGAATGAACGAGAATGATGTAGAAGCATGTCCATCGCCCCCCGATTTCCCCTTCGATTCTGCATGAGCGCAGAGAGATCTCCGTATGTCTACCACGAACACCTGTGAAAACCGTAACTTTTAATTACTCCCTAGTGTCATCATTATTTCAGGGCTTATCCCAGGAGCACTGAAAGTTCAGATGGGAATCCCACTCCATCACAGAGCACCACGTGTCCTTAAACATTCTCACGCTGACGCAGGGGCAATTTAGCATATGCAGTCTAATAACCATTATATTTTTCACAGGTGTGATAAATATAGACCACATGGAAAATGCAAATATAGACACCGGCAGAACATGGAAAACGTCACATTTTTTTGGGGCATTTGCAATATAACTCATTAATCATTGCACGCCATGGGCAACAAAACATGTAGCTGAACTAATGTACATCTCAAATCTAAGCAGGGCAGAGCAGTCCATTAGAAAGGTTAATATTTCGTTTAAAACTAATTTAAATCATGCCCATAAGACAACAAAGTAGTCCAATAAATCATTTGACAAAGAGCGAGGAAACAAATGCATTTATTCATTTACAAATGTTTGCAGCATGAGAACACAGTTTTTATTACTATAAATAAAGAACATTCTTAGAAAAATCACAGGACCTGGTGTCCCAGAATCAATTTGACATTAATTTTTGTAGCTGTTTCAATGCCACGTCACACCAATACCTTATACCAAGGGTGTCCAATCTTATCCACAAAGGGCTGGTGTGGATGCAGGTTTTTATACCAACCAAGCAGAAGCCACACCTGATTTCACCTGTTTAATCAGTTGTTCTTGGCTTCTAGTAAACTCTGGTGTGGCTCCTGCTTGGTTGGAATGAAAACCTGCACCCACACCGGCCCTTTCCGGATAAGATCGGACACTGCTGCCTTATACAGTATATATATTACATACGTGAACGTGTGACTGGTAATGCCATCATTATCAGCACGCCCTCGAACTCAGGTGTATGCATATGACCCATATCTACCCAAAATAAAGCATATAATAATGATTAAAAAATAAAATTTGTCCTACACTTAAAACTTTGGTAAATGCTTTTTTGTAATCTGCATCCTCAGTAAGCTTTTAAGGCAACAAAGTTACAATGCTGACTGATTCATGCTAAGCTGTTTTCTAAAAACAGACCTGTATGTTCTCATGCAACATGCACCAGTGTGAGTAGAACAGATGTGTGAAAACAACGAGGCCATAATCTAAAGCCTCTGATAAAAATGATATGTAAAGTCACCGATCATGAAAGTACAGAATAACAAAACAAAACAAAAAAAATACGATACCCACACGTGCTCACATCGCCCATGTGGGAATAAAAAAGGCCTACGACTTCGAAACATGTTGTACAGAGAGATGAAAGCATGACATCCACATTCTAATGAAATCGAAACCTGATTCTTTCTATTCGAGTGATGTAAGCCTCAGTCGTAGTAAACATTTCATTATGCTTTATAGAGAAATGATTACACAGTGCTTCAGTTCATGGACACAGTCGATCTTAAAGGAAGATATAGCAGAATGTCAAATGATACGCAATACATCCAGTAACGTTAACACATTCACGTACACTAATACCGAACACGTATACATAAAAAGTTGAACTTCACAGTACACATTTCCTGTCCTCTTATCCAAAGTTTAAACTAATTTTTAGACAAAAGGCAAGATTTTGCAGTACAAAACATTTAGTCTCTCTCTCTCTCTCTCTCACACACACACACACACACACACACACAAAGAGACATTTCTCACATTTCTGTGCAGCCAGGAAAATGTTTGGCTTTGTTTTACTATGGTTTGTGGCTTAAGAATTTTCCACAAAAGTCTTTTTTATTTTTTTAAAGATAATACTACAATCTAAACACTGAACTGTAATGCCATATACAAATTGTCCAATAAATAACAAATAGTGCCTGTTGCCAGTAGTGTTTTTTATTCTTCAAGGATACCGGGAAAATTGTCCGGTGTTTTGGAAATTGTTCAGTTAGATGAAAAATTCCCACCGTTATTCTGTAACAAAATGTGCTGGTAAGTTTTGCTCCAAATTGATGAAGAATTTAAGTGGTGCGCATTGCCAAGGCTTGTTCGAGTTCTTGCCTCCGTTGTTGGATCTAGTTTGGAAAAAAGAAAAGAAAAATGTTGTCTCAGGGAGTTTTTGATTGACACTGTCCCTCAGGTTTGCTAATTATTTATCTACATCTAGATCTACCGTTAAAATGGCCATGTTAAGTAATCATTCATTCATTCATTCATTCATTCATTCATCTTCTACCGCTTATCTGAACTACCTCGGGTCACGGGGAGCCTGTGCTTATCTCAGGCGTCATCGGGTACCAAGGCAGGATACACCCTGGACGGAGTGCCAACCCATCGCAGGGCACACACACACTCTCATTCACTCACGCAATCACACACTACGGACAATTTTCCAGAGATGCCAATCAACCTACCATGCATGTCTTTGAACCGGGGAAGGAAACCGGAGTACCCGGAGGAAACCCCCGAGGCACGGGGAAAACATGCAAACTCCACACACAAGGCGGAGGAGGGAATCGAACCCCCAACCCTGGAGGTGTGAGGTGAACATGCTAACAACTAAGCCACCGTGCCCCCCTTAAACTGAATCAAATGGAATTAAATCAAGAGTAACTAAAAATGTAAAGTAGTGTTATTAAATTCAATTGTGATTACATAGAGCTATTAACAATGGACAGTGTCACAAAGCAGCTTTAAAGAAATCTTATAAATTCAGGATATAAATTTCAATTTTTTAAATTTATTGCTAAATAAGCAAGCTAGAGGAGACAACTGCAAGGGACGATGCAAGGGACGATGTGATGATATTAGAAAATGGCTCAAAAGGGGAGCCATCGTCAACTGGGTGACACCAGATAATGTGATCAGATCAAATAATTCTCCTCTATAATTGTGTGCGAAATTGTGTGGCCAGAAAATTCCTTTTAGTTTTAACACGAAGTCTTGTAACGGTTCACTGATGGAGACTTGAGTGCAAAACTGTTGGTATAAATTGCAGTCCAAAGCCATCTTCATGGTTTCTAAGTGATACCATCCACAGCAATCGTGTATATCTATGATAATATATTGAACATTCCCGCATATTAGACCTTAGAGCTGGTGGGAATCGTGTTATATGAAAATTTTGGTTCTAAAACGATACAACATTATACATAAAATGGTATATATATCACTCACCTTGCAGTAAAAGTATCGACTCACAGCTTCTTGAGACCAGGGCTGGTTATAAAACTCGGCTCTTCGTTCCTCCTCTGGGTTTCCCACCACATCGGTCATTAGCTATATAAAGTCACCATTTTGTTAGCAATCACAATTTGGCAATTGATCACATTCATAAAGTTTATTTGAATTGTAACAAGCCAAGATTAACAAAGGTTAAAATAAGAGTAGGTTAAATAAACAGTGCCAGAAAAACAGTTTAACAAAAGTAAGAAAAACTAAAAATAAATTTAAAAAAAAACTTTTTTATCCTAGTTCACTTGCCAACCCACATCAGTTTAATGTGTTTTACTTTCCCACAATAAACCATATTTAAGAAACTATTCTTAATAATATTTCTTCTAATTATATTCCGTTCAAATTCTGAAATGAATAATGTTGTTTCTTAAGTAATAAAATGTGCGTATATGTTGAGTAGGCTTTAATCAGACCAGCGTTCTGACCTTCAGGTCTCGATTTTGTGAACAGATCCAGTCCTGAATGTAACCCTTGGGATCTCTGGAGAAACTGAGCATGAAATCTCTCTGGATCTTCAGCTGGTTGATGGATTCGATCGTCTCATGGATCTGTGCAACCACAGAATTGTGTGTCAAAATGAGAAATAGGTCAAGAGGTCTACACATCTGTAGACACTGTTAGTGATACAAAGACATCTTGTAGATCGTGTTATTAAACCACATACACTTATTATGCCACATATTCTTGCTTCTGATTGGTCAGAAAATGTTTATATACATTTTATACTTTCTATAGTAACTGTATGTTCAATTCCTTGTGTGAAGTTTAAAAACCTTTAACTACTTTCATGTACATGAAGGACAAAAATGAGCATCACGTGTATTTAGCTTTAAACAGCATTCCATTTTTTTCTTTTAACAGCATTACCAGTGTCTTGTTCCTCACAAATCATCAACAAGTTATATTACAGCTCTTGCTGTTTCTGACCTTGTTGTCTAGTGACGCAATCTCTTGCTGATTAGCCGTCGAGAGCAGAAAACCATTCATTTGGGTCTTTAGAGGATCGTCCACCTCGACATCGATGTCATAACAGGCTGTCTTCTTGTGGTCATTAGGGTCCACACTGTTAATATAGTACATAATATTTTAACTGGAAAGAAAATGCAATAAAAACTCAAGACGATCGGCATGTTTGAGTTTAGTACCTGATGACATGGTTGATCACAATGGGGTCAGGGGGCAGCAGCAGGTTAGTGAGCCGCTGAGGAATCTCACTGAACTTCAGACGCGGGCAGTCAAAGATCTGCAATGTGCAGAAATGTACTTCAACTAAGACCATATTCAGAACCAGAAACATAGGTTTTATCGTCAGTTCCAGCAGCCAGATTTAATTTTTGCAAGTTCAGCTGCACCTAATGTCTCTTAAAATTTAATGAAGCAGTAGTAGCAGCAAAAGATCCTCCAAAATAATGATTTGAGTATAAACTGAAAAGTATTAACTACAGAAATAGCAGTATAATGCACAATATAATGCCAGATTCAACCACATCATAATTCCTGAGGTTTAGCGGGGCATCACCTGACAGCATTAGGTGTAAGACACAAGATGACATCCATACATTTGTGCCTCTTTCCTAGACAAATGACCAGTTTGTATAAGGACTCAAAGATTCATGAAAGGTTTTCCACTACACATTGGCTAGAAGCACGTAACAGCTCTGTGCCATGTTTGCTCTGAGATAAAAAGCTTTGAGCTTGATTCCACCTTCCAGCTGCTTCAGGATCTCTGTCCCCTCACCCTCTGGTCCAGATTTTGGACATTTCTGGTATAATGCTATACTTCTCCAGACAGAAGTACACAGTGGGAGAAATAATGAAGAAGCTAAGAACTGCACTACATACTCAGAAGAATAAGAATGTAACAAAGCAAATGATGGCCTAATAGACACAACGTATTCTGTAATACATTTAAAGACACTAATAATTATGCTGTCATTTTTTCAAGACACTAAGTGTTAAAGGTGTTAAAGTACCTGCTGGAAATACTTGTCACAGCTAATGTATTCCTTTTCGTGGGAGTCCTGCAGCTTGTTAGTCTTGACATACTGCCACAAGGCCTGGATGATGCAGGAGCGCGTCTGTGTGTGGATGCCCAGCAGGCGAGCAAGCCGAGGGTCCAGCTTAAACTGGGGTGGCTTGAGGAAGGAGAAAAAAAACAGGTCAGGTCAATGCCAAATAACAAGACCAGTACTAAAATCATTCAGCAGGATAGCGGTATCGTGGTTTTTGTTTCAACACAACTTAATTCCAACTTTACAAAGAGAAATTTCTTCGTAGTGTTTGCAACTGTGAATTTGTCTGCAAAAAAAATTACGGGGATTGGAAGAAAACCTGAAAACTTAAAAACCACAGCACTTAAGTTAATGACGCTGTCATTACAATTCAATTCCTGCATAAGTTAAGATTTCCAAGTATCACATGTTGTTAGAGTGAAAATGGCCTTTGAGCCTTTTGTGAAAAACACGTCAGCAACCCAAGATCTCAAGCACCCCAATTCAAACCATTTGATCTAGACATCAACCTCACCTGTCAAGAATAAAAGAACCTTTAATGGACTGTATTTAAAAAAAACACAACACTAAAATGACATACCCTGATATTGAAAGTATGATATTCTTATAACGGACACATGGGGCATTACTTGGTAGGCAGTTCTCTGAGTAGTCCACATTTTTGGGAAGATGGAAGATTCACATGGTAGCATGAGGTCAGCCATCTTCTAAGGTACAGGATAAAGGTGATGTTTTGAAGGCAGGGTTAATTTCACCTTTAATAGCATTTGTAATTCCATTATATTTCAGGGAATGAATGAAATAAAAGTTGGATCACACTGAGGGATGGGTAATTGTCTATACATGCTAATTGTCAGTATATCTATTACCAGTATTTTACTAGTAACCATAACTGTAAACTCACTAAAAAAGCTAAATTTTATTAATTGAATTCTTTGAGCATTTAGAAGTACCTGATTTTCCTCAATCGTGGCAATACAGAATAATTTCAATAAAAAATTGCAATAAAAAATAATTTCAACCAAAGAGCAGATGTTGTTCTGGGTAAATGAATGTAGCGCTGCAGGTCATGTGATCAGAGAGCAATTAGTGTGACAAATGGAAATAGTATTCAAAATGATTGATGAACCTGTACACAATGGAATGTTAAATATCGTCGCTGTCAGGCGGAATCCTCGTATCTCCAAAACTGTTATTTTTCAGGAAATTAAAAAAACGCCGTACCTTATCTGCAGTGTACAGGGTTTAGTCCGCATTGCAGTGGATTGTCTTGCGCTAAATTCCTGTCCTCAGACGAGCACCAGAACTAGCGGGGGTCAAGATTTTTTTTTCTTTGAGCCCAGTGTTTTGAAGACATTTACCTCAGAAGACGTGTTGATTCGTTGCGACTCTTCTTGAGGAGAAATATGCCGCGAAGCTCTCCCGCGGAGTGAGGAAGAGGTGGACAGTTGAAGTGTCCAATGGAGTTATGAGATTTACGCTCAAGCTATTTTCAAGGCTTTAGATTGGTTAATAACTTGTAAAAATAACAGACCCACGTGGGGACTGACCAATAGCATCGATATGTGAAAAAATATGAAATTGACCAAATTTGGACATACGAGGTTTCTGACCGACAGCGACGATATGCTGAAAAATTAAAACTAGATAATTTAGTTTAATCTGTGATCAATTAGTTGGGCACAATAAGGTGCGGAATAAATTAGTTGTGTCTTCGACACTGGGGGAGGACTGATGTTTCTCTGTTCCACATAAAGTTTGCAGTGGAGAAATTGTTGAGTGTGGTTAATTAATCTTCTCCCACTTTTCAGGGGTACAATATTACCACCAGTTTCAGATTCAGACCATGAAGGTGGGAAGAGCCAAGATAAAGTATACAAATCCACTGAAGTGTGATATACATTCTTTAACTACAGCGTAGTTGAATTCTTGGATCTGATTGGTCAGTTGGCACACTGCTTAGACAGTCGCTCAGGCTGTATAAATGGCAGATTAATATTAATTTTAATATTATTGTTTCTATAGTAACAGCTCGATGTTCTATAACAAAATAATAAACATAAAAAAAACCCAAAAAACGTGGTGTTATAATGTTTGACAAATTAAATTGTATGTATGATTTCCATACAATTAAACTTTCCATATTTAGGAAAGTCTTCAGAACAGAGGAGTTTATGCTTTCCAGTTTCACTGTACAATGACAGAAGAGAGTGAGAGAGAGAGAGAGAGGTGGCTTTTGACACTACACTTAACCCCATGTTATCGTTGATTGAATCCAACGTGTACGTGCAGCTCCATGTAATTTTTATAAATAGAGGTTGTAATCGAGAAAGTACATAACAATATTTTATCATTAACACAGAAAAAAGTTAGCCTTAGCATGTAGCTACCTACTATCATGTGTGCTGATAATTGATCATATTGTGGTAAAGTAAAAGTGTATTAAACATTAGTATACTTAAGGTATATTAACAAAGGCGCTAACAGTAGCCCCGCCCCCAGCTCCTGACGCAAGCGGTTCTTAAGTCTAGACCAGCACTCTTGGGTGTCGAAAAAGAAAGGACTGGTTCTAAATTAGGCTCTGGCTCCAAACCAGCACTCAAACTGCCTTGGTGGAAAAGGGGCAAAACAAGGATGGCAGAGACCGAAATAACCAAGTATTTAAGAAACTCAAATGGTACTAAAGTTACCATTCGGCACATAGATGTGATTTATAACAATTCTGACCGTCTGTTAAGGTTCATAAAAACTGTTATATTAAACTGTATTAGCAAACTAGATAATACTGTATGGTGAGTAATGTACATTATCATCCTTTAGTAGATTACTGGCTCACACCTGGTAATCGAGCATGAGCAGCAACGTGCACCGGACGTTCACGTCTCCAGGCCTCTTCACCTGGAAGCCATCCGTCTCCTGGGTTGTGGGAGTCCGATGCCACTGTGTCAGCAGAGTACAATACACTAAGAATTACACACAGCCTCCAAAAGTATCGGAACAACAGACACAATCCTTTTGTTTTTGCTATATTAGATATTTAGGGTCAAAATTTCAACTTTCATTTGCTGATATTTATATCTTACTGTATTAAACAACATTGAGCACCTTTAATAACAGATCACCCAATTTCTTGGGATGAGCAAAAAATAGTGGAACAGATGGTGAAAATATAATAATAATAATAATAATAATAATAAAATATAACTATATAACTGAATATTTGGTTGCATCAAACATCATAAACATTGACATCAGCAACCTGTTTTCATCTGTGATGCATTTCCAGGCTTTTCAAAGCTTCTTTCTGTTGTTATTTATTTTGGGGGTTAAATACTTCTAATTTGGATTAAGTGCTGGTGATTGATTTATCCAGTCTAAGACCTTTACTCTTCCCCCTGATGAAGTGGTTTGTTATTGTGTTTTAGCTCATTATCTTCTTCATGTTGGTGTTTTAGTTCCTCCCAATTAGTCTGAATGCATTTCTCTGTAAATTAACAGACAATTCATTCTGCTGCTATCATTATAAGGTACATCATCAAAAAAGTTAGTGAATGTTCCAGAAGCAACCATGCAAGCCCAAGCCATAACACTACTACCACCATTATGTTTCACAGATGCGCTTATATGTTTTGAAACATTGGCGTACCCTTTATTTCTCCACACTTTGGCCTTTCCATCACTTTGGTACAGATTAATCTTGGTTCCTCTGTATGTCTTTGTGAAATCCAATCACTCCTCTGTTGCGTGTTTACATCTTGTGGTATGCGCTCTGTATTTCTGCTCTTCTTCATACTGTGGACTTGTGATAGTACACACTTGCGAATTTTTTGCTGATGTCTTGGACAATAGTTTAGAGATTTCCTTCACAGCTCTTGTAATGTTTCTGTCATTAAGCTATTGTTTTCCTTGGACAACCTGCTATGATTCAGAGACTGAATTTCCATAGATCTTGTTAACAAATATGAGAATTTAAATGGTGTTTGGTGGCATGCTGTTTCAACTGAAACCCTTTAATACATTTAATACAAGGACATTCATAGGCACTTGTTTTTGCTAAAATTATGACTACCTGTGGCATGATGTATAGTGGTCCCCAATTATAATGGCAGTGACTCATAGCTAAACTCATTTAATGTTCTTGGACACAGGATGATCTTTCAAGGCCTCTCTAAGCAGGTAAATCACTGTTTTATTGCTCACCTCAGTCTGGTATGTGGCTTGATAAAAACCTGCAGGCACCAAGGACAGTTTGAAGCACCGTGAATACCCCCCCCCACCGCTCACACACACACACAACACGTTTTATTTCAAACCTGTGGCATCGTCAAACAAACTAAGAAGTAAAGAAATGGGTTTGAAAGAAACACAATGCTAACAGGGAGATGAATACCTCTTCCAATGAAGCCTATTGACAAGACTAGAGGCTGTTAGCTGTCTATAAATATTAAAACATCCACAAATATTAAGCAAAAGATAAAGCTCAAGTGGTCATTAACAGAATCAGCGAAGCCTAAAAAGCCCACACGACTAACATCTAGCCGATTCTGTCTGTTTCTTCTTGTCTGACTGTGTATCAGATGTCTGCAGGTCTTTATTCAAATATATACATGTAATAAACTCAGCTTTGCTATTTGATTGTATCAATTATTTTTTATTATTTTCTTTTCTTCTTTTTCCGGTGACTGGGGGTTTCTGGGGATGTGTATAAGCACGTTAGGAGTGGTAGTGGAATATAACACACATTATCTGTAATATGTCATATATTAAAAAAAATATAAGGTTACATAAAACTGCACCTCAAAGTAATATGGCTGGAGATTATTAAAAAAAAAGAGAGAAAGAAAAAATCCAGTGCAGTCCAGTTTTTTTTTTTGCCTTCAACCAAACAATTTTTTTCCCTCCAAGTTTGATTCTTGCTTCTGTTCCATTTCTCCAAAGTGTCATGGGCAATAGTTTATGTAATGGTTTATTGCTATGGAAACACTAACAACTTTTCAAGACGTGATGCCGTGAATGGTTCTTAATCCAGTGACCTTATCTTGCTCCAAAAAGCCCATTGTACCAGTGTTCAAAAGTGTTTTCTTGCAGAAGCTGGTGTACAGAGCTGCATGTACAGAGATTTGTGTAGCATTAGACTGCAACCTACAAGATCCTAAAGTGTACAAAACGTCTACAGTAGAGGCAGATACTGGGTTGAGATTAATAAATCACCCAGTAACTATATCTCTCCCCATAACAGGATTGTTACTAATCTATGGAGGGTGAATGTTAGTACAGGAAGCCCAACTAGATAGTGTATCACTGAATGTTAAGGGAAAGTGAGAGTGAGGTCCTACCCAACCATCAGGACTACAAAATTATCAAACCAGCTAGAGAGAGATACAGAGCACACACACACGCGCACACACACGCTCACACATGCGCACACACGCGCACACACGTGTGCACACGCGCACACACGCACACACGCACACTCACACACATTTGGCAAGTAATGTTTGAAGAGAACGGCAAAAGAGCTGTAAGTTTTGCTGTTTTATATTTTGGAAATAACAGACTGGATAAACTGGAGCTCAGAGCTTGGTTAAGATCAAGTCTCTCAGGTCTAACTACATTTAATCAAGTCCTTTGTGCTACAACACATTCTTACCAAACTCTTAAGAGACAACAATTTTCTGATCTCAGAGTGAGTATTTATTTAGTGAAGGCAACATTACCAAGAATTAGCCGCTTTTTTATTGATTTTTGTTGAGGATAACAATACTTCTAGTACGATTACTAATGAATTGAGAAACACTAAACATACCTTTCTTATATATATTTAATTTTTTTTTTATAAATGAAAACATCAAGGCCAATAACCATAGTCATGCAGGAATGAAGAACAAGTGGATTCGTACCTCAACTAAGTGGTTATCAGGTCCATAGAGGTCTTTATCCAGCTCAATAACCAAGCTCTTGAAGAAAGAAGAAAACTTCCTCTTTTGCTTTCCAGGCTAATTCCAAGAAAATATATAAAGTATGCATTTCAGTATATCTATATACACATACATATATACATATATAAACACACACACACACTCTTACAAAATCAATAGCTTGCTCATCGTGCACATATAATTCAGCAATGCACAATGAAGAAATGAAAAAAAAAGTCCTTTACAGTGAGCATGCATAAGAATAATAGAAAAAAAAAATTATTAAAAAAAACACCAAGTTTGTTCTCTTTTAAATTTCTCCAAGGCTAAAAAACAATGAAGCAGTCTCAATGGTGTTTTCAATGCCCAATGTCATATCAGCCATTTCACGTCAGCTACTTACGACTGTATAAATTAATGCATCGTATTACAGGTATATATATATATATATATATATATATATATATATAACTGTAACATCCAGTATGGCATAAAAAACAAAACGAGGATTTTACAGGAAGTTTGGTGTTCACTCACATCATCCAGCAGCTTGCCTTCTACTCTTAGCTCCCAAGACGCGATGCTGCCCTCTGAGTCCTCCGAGTCAGGTTTAGCTGGGTTAAACGTGTTGGAGATGTACAGTCGAAGCTTCCTCTTTTGCTGTAGTCAGAGATAAAGATGCATAAGAAAGTGCACTGTTTTTAAAATAAGATGCATGTTTTTTTTTTTAAGTTGAGAGTGCTTATAAACAAAATATTAATCCAGGTTCCTTGTTTGTGTATTATTTTGAAAAGCAATATTGTAATATAGAATACTGAATTCCATCTTCTACTTTTTTAACAGTAAATTTTGGTACATTTTACATGCAAACATTTATATTTCTACAGCATTTGGTAGATTCCCTTCTCTAGAGTGAATTAGGTTCTCTCATTCTTTATAGAACTGAGCAGTTAAGGGTTAAAGGTGGGGTCTCAGTTGCTTCAGAAATGCTTCAGAAAACTGAGTCGGGACGACAAACAAAACAAAAACAAAACTAACGTGTAGCCAATGAGCAGAAAGGGGCGGGTCTTGTCAATATGCGGTGGAGAGAGTGTTCAGTGCGCATGTGTGACATTAGCAGAAAGCGGTTTTAACATTGACATGGAGGATAAAAACAAAGAAAGAAAGCGAAGAAAGGCTTACGATAAGGCTTTCCAGCGCTGGAGAGAACTGAAGGAGCTGGAAGTTGCCGCATATTCACAGATTGGAGTTTCCCGAGTCAATAACTCCTGAGCTAAACGCTGTTACTACACAAATAACACCTCTTTTCTATTGTAGTAATGTAGAGACGCAGCTACAACCGCGTTTTGTGTAGTAACAGCGTTTAGCTCAGGAGTTATTGACTCGGGAAACTCCAATCTGTGAATATGTGACCAACTTTACTTAAGACGCCGAGGCGCTTTTTTCCTTCTCGATAGGTGAGTAACGTTGGTTTTACTTTGTTTCATAGAACTAATATATGCTGTACTTTGCATGATTATGCTTGTGTGTCATTTTTGCTTGTTTGTTTATCTGCAGTCGTCTTGTTCTTCCCTTCAGCTATGATAAAGAAACATTTCTTTCCATTAGTTTCCTGGGTTACGTATGTATGTGTGGGCGGAGCTATCAATACAGGGGTGGGACCCATTTGGGTTAGGGGCGTGTTTGTTTTGGTGATTTCAAATGTCAACATTGGCTTTTAAACAACGGAGACCCCACCTTTAAGGGCCTTACACAATCGCCCAGCAGCTGCAGCAGCTTGGCCGTGCTGAGATTTAAACACAAAACCTTCCAATCTGAAATCTAACGTCTCTTCCACAGAGCTACACTGCAAACACAATGAATTCATGTGCATGCAATCTAAACAAATCAAATCTCACTTGTTGACCAGACAGTGTTCATTTCTATAACTGAACCTATGACGATATGAGGAAGAAACGTTTAGAGGAACCAGACTCATCTGATAATCGATCACGCACCTTCATCGGTCGCTTGAGGGCCTCCTGTATATCCACCCGCTTCCTCATAATCGTTTGGTCCAGTTTGCGCTCAAAAGCCAAAAGGTCCATGTACGCCTGCGACTCGGGCACCAGCTCACGGATCTAATGACAGGAAGCGACACGTGAATGAGTAATGGAGATGATCACAGAAGACATTAATATCTCATGGCTCTAACTGCAGCATGTTATGAATATATCCTTTTATAATTCCTCTCAAAAGGCCCTTACTGCTATTTATAAAACAGACTGGGTGAAGTTCTCTGGAGGTAACATTTCTTAATACTATTCTGGTAATTAACTAATCAACTAAGTGCCTTTAGCAGAACCTACCAGCCATTGAAACAAAGCCAAAATAAGAAAATAAAATAAAATAAATAATAATGATAATGGCCTTTCCGTTCACAAAGCAACAATCTTTGTTATTCAACACGTTCAAGATTTTTCATTGTATTGCATCATTCAGAAGCACAATAAACCCAGTGTCTAGTGTGCTTGGTAAAGATAAAAATAAAGCGTTAAAGAAGACAGAATATGCATTCTAAATAACCACAGGTCCAAAATCATCCTGTCATTCATTTTTCAGTAATATTACTATGCCAGAGATTCACATTTCCCAGCTTTCTGTGTGGCATTTTATTTACTGTGCCACCACTACCTGAGCTTCCTGCGCACCATTTACACAACCCCAAAAACTCAAAAACCTCACAGACTGCTGAAGGCAGTAGAGATGCTTTTGTTACAACGCACATTCCTGCATTGGAACCCATATTCCCTCCCTTCAGCCGGATTTACCTGCACCGTTGACTTGGCACATATTAAAAAAACAAAACAAAACAAAAAACAATTAAAGACACAGACAAACAAAGATAAAGAATAACCACAGTGATGCACCTCACCCTTTGAGGGAGAATCTTGTCTGCCATTTTCCTTCTCTTGGCACTACAGATGGGGAAAAAAGGGACAGAAAAGAGAAAGAGAGAGAGAGAGAGAAAGAGAGAGAGAAAAAAGCATGTTACTATGGTGACTGATAGCAGAGTCCACAGGCCATCTGCTGAATAACTGGGACCCGTCCAGAATTGTTCCAGCTGTGCATGTGTGTGTCTGTGTGTGTGAGAAAGAGAGAGCAAGAGAAAGAACGAGAGCAACAGAGAGGGAAATTGGATGAATGAAAAGTAGGAAGGCGTAAAGAAGTGAGATATTGAGAGTAGTTCTGATCTTTTGAGAGGTGTTTCTTCATATCTTTGCGATTGTGTGTGCAATGTGCATCCACTGAGACTCATGCAGATACAATACGATGCTGAATTACAATGAGGGACTGAAGCAAACCAATCTGTCCTCTATTTTTACTCTCTCGTGCAGGATGATTTTTTCAGTGTAGTTTTCTCTCTGATGAGCAAAAGCCATGGCATTTTTTGTTATGTTTGCTCAGCCATGGTCAAGAGATTAATGCAAAGACAGTAAACATTGTCTGGAATAAACAAATGAACAATATGCATTATAGGATGCGGTTTGTTTATTGTAAAGCTTACTGTATGCATTCCAATAAAAGCTGCAAAATTAATATTGCAAGCAGCAGAGGATTGACGTCTAATCGAGAACTTAATTCAAAGTTAAGGTTGTGAAAAAAAAACTGGCCTTTTATTTGTGCTTTTCAAGCTGAAAGAGCTAACAGGGTTTCAGTATAGTATAACCAGCATGTCCCAATTTGGTCATTATCTCCTGAACTTTAACCAAATAGAGCACCGTGACATGTGTTATGTCCTGGATAACATTAGGAAATGATATAACGCTCTACCAACATTCAGCATTTTTAATAGACTGTGTGCCAAACAGTGGTTCAGTGACTTTATATTATCCCACTGTTAGTAGTGTATTTTTTCTTCATACATTTATTATTCTTTATACCAGAGGTCCACTGGTATTTCAGCAGATCATAAAACACAAAAAAGCATGAATTTATGTCAGTTATTTACCTAAAGTCATCTTGGAGAGAAAGGAAAGACGCTTTAGTCTGATCAAGAAAAACAACAACTAACATTAAAGAAAGACTGTTTAAAGAAGACTGGAGACATGAAGGTATTTTTGATCGGTAACATGAGTAGCAAAGTTGTGGTGGACCGGAATCAGCCTCGGTGGGACAGCATTATTTAGAATGTCATGTTTTTTGGGAGAACAGGAGAAACGGGAAGAAAAACCTATACAGACAGGAATCAAACTCCACCCAGACAGTAACTCAAGCTCAGGCTCAAACCTCCCCGGGACCCAGGAGCTGCAAGGTGGCATCACAATGCTACTTATGACACATCCTTCAACCACTTCACCCATCCTTTCTTCATACCTCAATAAGAATAAAACACAACCTCAATAAGAAACAGTATCAATAATAACACTTAACATCTACAGTATCGGTGGGAAACATATCGTTCCCCAGATGGAGGAAATGTATGTCTACAGTCATTTGCCCCTGAGTATAGATAAACTTTCCCATAGCCCTTTGCTCCCACCCCAGACCACAGTGCTCCTCTGGGACAGGCTGAATGGGCTGCAGAGGTTGGGAACCGTAAAGAAAAGAAATGTGGACTCAGATGTGCGGATGAATGATATCTCCATAAGAAAACCAGGCAGGTAAAATGCAAGGTAAAGGAGCCCAGAAGACTGTATGTGAGATGAAGAAAAATTAAGGAACCTTCAAGGGGAGTAGGAACCTGTAGAAGAGGCAGTCAATTGGCTATGTTTGTGCACTAAAGAAGACCATGCAACTGGCATCCATGGCTAATTCAAGGACGGTTGTATATTATATCTGACATGCATACGAGAAGATTATGTTCATTCTCTTAAAAACAATTGTTTGTGACTGGGGGAATTGTTTTGGGAGTGGAAGAAGAATAGTGGAATATCAACCCCATTCCTCATGGTACTATCAGGATTGCATACATGCATGGGGACAATATAATGCTAATCATCTACTGTGCAAAGTGAAAATCAATCGCAAACTCAGACTAACATGCAGCATAGTTAACTGCCTACTTGAATCCAATTGCTGGCTCAGACTGGACCTCTCGCAAGTCCAGCGTTCTTGTAGAAACCTCATTGGCTCCTTGGAATCCCAGTGGTTTCCTATAGGTTGAAATTTAGTGACTCTAATTATATATTAAATAGTAAAATTCTTTCTTTGTGTAATAGTTCTGAAGTCCAAGACTGCAAAGGAATTTACATACACAAGATTAAAGGAGAAGGTGTTCATGGTAAGACAAACGAACGAACCAGTCTCGAGTAATAAAATAGCTAGAAGTAACAATTTAGGTTTAAAAACATTTAAATGTATGGAGAGTTCCTCATGCTCTCTGGAACACTACGTAAGAGAAGCATCTTGTTTACTCATTACTTTCTATCTCCCTCTCTTTATCTCCATTACTCATTCACGTGTCGCTTCCTGCCATTAGATCCGTGAGCTGGTGCCCGAATCGCAGGCGTACATGGACCTTTTGGCTTTTGAGCGCAAACTGGACCAAACGATTATGAGGAACAACAGAACCCTGATCAGCTGAGTGAGCTACACCTGATGGGATATTTTGCGTCAGGAGCTCAGCATGATATACCCTGGCAAAACCACTGAAAGCTTTAAACATCATAAAGAGAACATTTTAATCAGTGTGGAACGTGTATAATATATTATAATCCTTATAAGACAATAACAGCATATTGAGCAAGTGAAGCTTGAAAAAAAGAGAAGTATGCTTCAGTATGCTTTAGATATGTTCCTGGCTTCACTATTCTGAACTAGAAGAACCCTATTTAAAGAGGGAGCGGGGCAGAAACACGTCAAAACAGTAGAGGTTCGAAAAACTAGTTTTTTACAGAAAAGCTATAGGATAAGCAGTCACAGAATGAGCAGGTAATGGCTAGATAAAAGCCATGAATGTACAGGGAACAGGATATAGTACAAAAACGTCATTAAGAGGATAATGAAATAATTCTTATTTCCTACCAGTTTGTAATGCTTTGGTTGAATGTTTAGACAGATATGCTTTATGTCGAGAATGACAAACAATAAAGTGAAGAATCAAGAAGAATCGAGAAAGACTCATTGTACTCAAATGTACTCCTAATTATTGTAACGCACAATAATTAAATGCCATTTGCTGTTTCCACTAAAGCAATAGTGCTCATTTTGGTCACTAGATGGTGCAGAAATAGAAAAGGACACATGAAGGATTGCATGGAGTTCAATATCAAATGAAGCTACACATCATACCAGGCCTTTTGCTCTTTTCATATCAGGATAAAAGCAATGTTAATATATGATGGTCACTGATTACCCTCCTATGAACCTCGGATTTAACAAAGAAAAAGACAAGACACTTTTCTTTGTTCTAAGCATGGAGTCTACTAATGTAGATTCGAGACGTGCATGGTACTCACTTTCTAGGCCGGCTCTGAACGGATGGGGCTTGTACTGGTGGAGTTGTGGTGGGCCGTTTGCGATTAGGGTCCAGTGTAGGGTTGGGCATCCCTGGGCGAACTGGGGGTGTCCCTCCATACGGGGGGCCGGGTGGACCCATAGGGGCACCTTGATGAGGCATCCTTGCCCCTGTGGTCATACCTGGACGCTGCGGGGACAGAAACAGCAAGTCATTTAGAGAGAGAGAGAGAGAGAGAGAGAGAGAGAGAGAGAGAGATAGAGAGATAGATAGATAGATAGATAGATAGATAGATAGATAGAGAACCATCAATGCATGTGCAGTACATACGTTATTAGAATATTAAGTGAAAGTAAAAATGACGTGACATACGGCTAAGTATGGTGACCCATACTGAGAATTCTTTCTCTGTATTTAACCCATCCAAAGTGCACACACACAGCAGTGAACACACACACCATGAACAACTGCGGCGCCCGAGGAGCAGTTGGGGGGGTTCGGTGCCTTGCTCAAGGGCACCTCAGTTGTGGTATTGCCGGCCCGAGACTCGAACCCACAACCTTAGGGTTAGGAGTCAAACTCTCTAACCATTAGGACACGACTTAAATTGTTGAATAGTCTTTTGAATATTCAGAACATGCATGCTTTCCAGTGCAAATATACACAGCACACTGTACAGCACTACAATTTCACTGTAGTTTCCCCCGGTGTCCAGCGAGAGCCGTGGAGCGCAGACATGTATTGCCTTCCACTGTGGAGCACTGATCTAGGCCAAAGCCCCACACACCTGTGCTTGTCATTTTAGAAACAACAGCTGCAGCAAGACTGAAGCAGGATCACACTGCAGCTTAAGCAAAGTCAAATTGGTCACACCAAACAACCCTACAGGCACACCACTGTTTCTCTCTTAAATATATACATATACACAAAAATCCTGCTCTTTTGGGAGGATGTTAAAAATGTCTGCGTCTAACAGACTACAGCTTTACGTAAAAGCCACAATCATAGAAGCAACTCTTGTGCGACAGTTTTTCCTGGTGTTTATAATGCATCACCCCCATATATTTGATTCACATGTACAAAGAAAACACTACAAAATGCTAATAATAAATACATAAAGAATCTTGGCCAATCCAATCCATTTATAAAATGTAATACATTTTCTACCATTAAACAAACCACGGAATACACAATTGTATTGTGTGTTATTTTTTGTTATAGGAATAATGGATAAATATTCTAGGCCAAAACCAAAATTGTGTGTAACGTAACTTGGTATAATTCTTATTACAGCTAATAGGAAAACATTAAGAAGTAACAACGTCTATGCAGACAAACTAAATAACACAGAACAGATGAACACACAGTCAGGTACCAGGCCGGTGACAAGATGTGGGTGGAGATGGAAAGTAACTTTTAGAAGGAAGGAAACACCTGTACATTTGTGTAGTTTTCTAATCGGCATTCACTAAATTCCAGGGGTTTCGTTACCACAACGTAAGGTGGGCGTGTTTCCGGAGGTCTTGGAAAAACGCCCTCTTTCAAAAACGAAGAGCAAAACAGTCATACAGGTAGATTTATTTTAGAAAACAAATAAACAACCAGGTGGGCACGGTGGCTTAGTGGTTAGCACGTTCGCCTCACACCTCCAGGGTTGGGGGTTCGATTCCCGCCTCCGCCTTGTGTGTGTGGAGTTTGCATGTTCTCCCCGTGCCTCGGGGGTTTCCTCAGGGTTCTCCGGTTTCCTCCCCTGGTCCAAAGACATTTTTGTCCAAAAAGACAAATTGTCCGTAGGGTGTGAGTGTGTGATTGCGTGAGTGATTGAGAGTGTGTGTGCCCTGCGATGGGTTGGCACACTGTCCAGGGTATATCCTGCCTTGATGCCCAATAACGCCTGAGATAAGCACAGGCTCCCCGTGACCGGATAAGCGGTAGAAGATGAATGAATGAATAAAGTTAACCGTTACTCATCGAGAAAGATGTTAAAATTCTTTTTTCATCCAAAGAACTAGAAGAGTTTTACAGTGCATTATAGAAGAGTCATTACTGGTCTTATTTCTTGCTGTATTCTGAAAAGTCACCTACACAGTAACTGAATACAAAGTACTAAATGGCTAAATTAGTCACATATGACTCATACAGCAGCTCAAAGTCACTGCAACTCACAGGACGTCAAGACAAGCTGTGAAAACGTTTGGAACTGGAGCCAAAGCTCATAGCTCCTGTGCTCTCCATAGTGCACCTCTGCCAGACATGGTGCAGTGACCCTCCCGTCCTGACCCGTTCAACCTTCCCAAAGTAGGCTGAACCCCAGGCTTTCTTGGGTCAGTGCAATCCCACTGCCTGTGGGAGGGAAAGGAGCAATGGGACGTGAACATGTGGACACAGCATGAAGCGGCAACAACTCTCAAGGTCGCAGCAGAAGTTTGAGGCACAGAGGGAGGTTTGGGCCGGGCATCAGAAACAACACCGGGCTGCCACTGAAGGCTCATTACAGAAATAGAACTAATGATGAAGCATCACTAACACGTGCCTTCTGCTTTCCAGTAACTCGAACAGGAACTACGGAAAGAAAGTCAATAACTGCTGCAAGTTTACATTTCTAACAAGTAGAACATGCATATCCTATGATTTTGTAGTCATCTTCTGACTTTCTAGGTTATCTTGAACCCAATAAAACATCATCATTAACTGGAACATTTCTACAAACACTGGAACAACAGATTTAATTTATTTTCTTATGTCCTAATGTCACTAAACAGATGTTTCAGTGTCATTTTCAACCTATGACCCTTAATCATGACATGTTGGGACATTGAAGCAATTTCTAGTGACATTCTAATTTCTTCAGTCACTAAAAACCCTTATATTATAAAATATTTCAGTTTTATATCTCATATAAATGTGTGATTTAACTTAATCACACACGTTTCTATATCATGGCAGAATAGGAGGCTAGCTACTGTTTTTTTTTTTTAATCAATCACTTAGAAAATAGAAATAGATGAAATCAATCACTAATAGAAAATTAAGGATAATTTTATGATTTTTAAAATAGTTTTAACATCAGCTAAATGCTATAAAAAAAGACATCATGAGAGATATTTCTCAATATCTCAGAAAGGTGCATTTGACTTTTAAGAATTGATCATGATATCAATATTACGTCTTCACATTGCCCGTCTCATTGCCCATGCTATCTTAAAGCAAAGGGTCTAACCGCATTGATGCTGTGAAAGAAAGCCGAAGGCTAATTCGCTCGTCCAATCGACGATTATAAGAAAAATCTAGCCATGTGTTTCCTTCTGCGGTTCTCACAGGAGGGCACAGCTTTTAAGGATGGATATTTAAAGTCATGTTTTCACTCATAGCCACTTTGCCATACTGCGAACAGAAAAATCAAGGTCTTAACAAGTACGAGCCTGGCACAGCAGTGAGAGCGACAGCTATGCGTTCATGAGGACGTGCATCTCCTTGCTTATACTGAAAAGCTTTTGTAATCATCGTAATGTCTTTCGTCAACAAAGTACGCCACATACTAAGGTGTCTTTTCAAAGGAAGTGTGAAAAGTTTTCACAGGCTGTGCAGTGGTTTTATAGATTGTTCTATATGTGCAAGCTTGCAGGGACGGTAGAATATACTGGAGTTTCTCATAGCTAAAAATGTAGCCGTTCTAAGTGTAAGTTTAAAAAAGCAGGTAAGAATTTGTTTTTCGCTCAAACATATAGCAAAATTAAGAGATATTCTCTGATTAATGATTTTCTAAACAGCACTGAAATTAGACTACACTGTTTTTAATTGTGCTGCCACAAAAGTAGGCAAATTGCCCATTGATTCGTTAAACGAAGCTTGATCGTAAGCCGGGCGAGAAATCTCAGTGGAAATGTTTATGCTCAGAGAAGACTAAACAGAGGTGGTGCAGTCTGCCGGGCGAAACCAGAAACCTCTCTGTGCAGCGGCGCTGAGGCCTGGCTTGCCTTTTTTTAATATCTAGTCCTGGCTAAACTTTCTCAGTGCAATTATTCACTGTTCAGATCCTACGCTTTCTCTGGCGGCTGCTACAGCGAAATGATTCCAATGAAATTAGAGATTCATTTTGAGGGAAAAAACTCAAAAAAAAAAACAAAAAAAAAAACAAACAAAAGCAAACCAAATATAATGTGTAATAAGCTGGAATTTTACAGCTGGCTTCCGTCCGTCGTAATAAGGCCACACTCGTAGAAGAGTTTGTGAGACCCGACAAAAAAGACGACACAATCCGCTAACAATTAACAGCGAGTTTCCTTTAAAACAATAGGAAACAACATGCTGATGAACTACACAGACAAGACTTAAGCGCCGGTGCCGTATATACGACGTATATTAGCATAATAGTGGTTTCTGTAAATTAATCAGATTCTGCTCACTTCTCCAGCACTTCATCACAGTGACCTGCACCAGCAGCTGTCCCTCACTGCCCCGTCTCCTCCTCCTCATCATCATCATCCTCTTTCCTCTGTTTCAATAAAATTGGAAATGCAATGCTGCCAGTCTCCAGAATGCATTCACGTGCTTATGCAGCATGCGCGCACACACACACACACACACACACACACACACACACACACACACACACACACACACACACACACAGAGGCTAAGCTGGCTTGCTCACCACTCCATGGACGAGAAACTCGAACAGTTTACTCTTGGTGGCTTTGCGAGCACCACCAGCAGAATCCTCTGTGGCCATTGTGCAGAAGCCCCCCTTTTTCTTCACCCCCCCACGATTGTTCTTTTGTTGTCTGTATTACTAAGCTTCTTCTCCCCGTCTGCCTCCCCTTCTGTCAGCTCCACATTCACTCTCCTCCAAAAGAGAGCACTCCTGCCCTCCTTTACTCTCCCACTCTATCTCTCCTCTCTTCTCCTAACGTTCCCTTTCACACACTCTCTCTCTCTCAAAGCATGTTAGTGTGTGGCCAAAGTCCAGCCTCCTGCTCCACTCTCTCTCTTTCCCTCCCTCTTACCCTGCCTACTTTCCTCATTTTTATCATAGCTCCTTCTCACATTCTCAGTGGAATGAGAAAAAGAGAGAGAGAGAGAGAGGGAGAGAGGGAGAGAGAGAGAGAGAAAGAAAGAGAGAGAGAGAGAGAGAGGGAGAGAGGGGGTCTGATAAGTGGGCTGTTGCTGGCCGAAAACCTGACACTACTACAGCCTCACGTACTTGTCTCGATTTTGGAGTGAATGATTCATTACTCAGTTATTACAGTGTTTAAATATAAAAACCTTGTCTTTTAAATCCAGACAAAATGTCCGTACTTTTCTTCCCTATTTCATTGGTTTTCTTTACGCTTCCTCACACCATAAAAAAGCCACCGTCTTTTTCTTTATCTATATGGCACAAATATTACTACTAATTCTAACTGAAAATACTAAAATGGCTAACTGGAGCTAACTGGGACACTAAAATAAAATAAAATAAAATAAAATACACTGTTTTTTTTTTAGTCTACAAAGCTGCCCATTTAGTAAACTACCAGAAAATCCACATGAGATGAGATCAAGGTACATGTGTGTTTAAAAGAGAGAGAGAGAGAGAGAGAGAGAGAGAGAGAGAGAGCATGAGAAAGAGAGAGAGACACAGAGAGAGAGAGAGAGAGAGAGAGAGAGAGAGAGAGAGAGAGAGAGAGAGAAAGAGAGCGAGAGTGACAGAGAGAGAGAGAGCGCATGAGAGAGAGAGAGAGACAGAGAGACAGAGGCAGAGAGACAGACAGAGAGAGAGAGACAGACAGAGAGAGAGAGAGGAACAGGAAAATAGTTTTCTACTGATATTATAACATACCAATCATTACATATTTAGCTACAAAAAATGGTCAGCTATAGTGTATCTGCGGGTAATAACATTCCCGGCATGAAATACAATAAGTGTTAGGAGAGCTGCAAACAGGGAATATCTTATTACTCTTTTTCTATTTCTGAGAAACCAAACGCGCAGCACAAAGACGAGTCAATAAATCGATAGAGGCAGAAAAATCAAATGTTGCAAAAGGAATATGAATGGCAGGAGAAAAGCCCCCTTACAGGACCCCCATAAGCCCATACTCTAGAGTTGCGATGTCCCATTCATTCAGAGCCCAGAGGGGAGCTGAAGGGGGAACCCAGCTTTCACAAAGACCTCGACCGTGTCTGAGGCCTGCCGAGTGCTGGCACACTACATTACTGCATCATTTCAAACAAAACCATTTCAGCTTCTCTTTACTGTTTTTCATAAACATGATGATAATCATGTGGTAATAAAAGGGAGGTCTACTGACAGACAACAAACAGACAGTTAACTAATCCTGTTCAACAGCACCACCATGTGTCAAAGCTTTTTAAAAGGCTGTTCATACAAAAATACAGAACTGCAAATGGTCTAAAATAATCGTTTGCACGCATTAAATGTTTTAAATTTCAGCATACATTTATTACTAATCGATCGGCTTGACATTATACTTTAGTCATTGTCTATTCAGAAGAATACGCATCTTTTTTTTGTTTGATTGTTCAAAATCAGACTTGGTTGAGTGTTTGTATTCTGATTGGTCAATTCCATAGACTTATTAATAAATTATTTAAAGGTCAATAAGTGAGGACTAAAACACACTTTTTGGTAATGACATCACATCGTCGTTTATTATCCTACTACACAAAATCACGTCCTGAAGAATTTTTCCCTCCTAACCCATCACACTTCACCAAATAATACTTGTTTTATGTTTATTCATGAATAATCCTATATAATTACACTTCATATTGTGGATACTCCACCAGAAGGGTATTTTACTGTTATTACTCACGTGACGTATTCACCAGCCGACTCTTATTTTTTTTTTCTCTTTCTCTTTCAATGAGCTTGTCATGTTATCAACGTGTTTTGAAACGGACTGTTACAAAGCGCTGGTATTGGAGACTCCTTTAATAAACGTTAAATCTGATACTACTTTCAGAGTTGTTGTTATGGAAAATTAATCAACATCTTCTGACCTTCTGTAATAATTCAACAGTGCTGAAGTAATTTAATATAATTGTGTGTCGTAAAAAAAAGTGGTACCGATGATTCGTCTCTCTGTCAGAGCATTTTTGAATGAAATGTTCTAGATTTTGTCCTGTAGAAGCCTGTGTAGAGAAAGAAAAATTTCCACTGCATTATGGACTAATATAGTACACAGTTATTTAGAATCACATAATCTGGTGTCCCCCAGATGAGAACGACTTCCCTTTTGAGTTTGGTTTCTCTCAACATATCTCCTAATATCTTCTCAGAGAGATTTTCCTCTGAATTGGGATATCAATAGGGATAAATTTAAAATGCAATTATTTATGTCCTGAGTTTATATCCGTTGTCAAAATCTATACAAATAAAATTGAATGAAATTTATTTTAAGGCGCATCAAGTAAACAGAAATATAGACAGAGCGCTTTAAGAACATTAAGAAAGTTGATTTCAATTAAATTAATGCTAATCTTAAAGTTCTGAATCTACCACTTGATATAAAACCTGAATCTCCAACCACAAGTTTTGCCACATAGTGAATTTCTACCATGCAAACTAAAGGCACAAAGTGTTTTTCTTTTTTTTTTTCAACTCACAAACAGTAACCTCAATACAGCATAAATAGCACCATATGTGATTACTAATGATAGAGCTGGAAAAAGGAAAAAAAAAAAAAAAGCAATCAGCATTATACAGATGTGTTGAATGTCTCAGGTGAGACCTGGATAGAGATGAAGCAGTGCAGCTGTTGTGAGGAAACAGAAACATTTCCTACATCGCAGCAGAGGCCTATAGGAGCTGTGGGGATGTGTGGATGAAGTCGTGACCAGATTTCACCAATGCAAGGATGGAGAGAATGCGCAATTTGTTTTTTTGTTTGCTTGTTTTACAGCATCTGGAAAGGGAATGTTATGGTTGACGGCGTTAAAATGGATGCAGATGTTCCGCGCTCTTACCTTTCTTTCCATCGCTGTAAGTTTGAGATGCACTTTCTAGGCGGGTACCTTATTTCTTGCCTGCTTTCAGTCCTTCTCCTCCTCGAGGAGGTGAAGGTGTAGAAGGTGGGATGGGATGCTGATGAAGAAAGGCCCTGTGTGGAGGAGAGCGGCGTGCGGTGCGGCACAAAAGATGCGCGTGCGCAAATAAGCGCACGGCTTAAGGGACCGTCGCCAAACTACAGTCATGTGTAAAGAGACGAAAGTGCAGGCGACTGTTACATTGTTACATGCTTATCTTTTTCCCTGCTGCACCGTCGTTTTTAAAGCCAATGTTGACATATAAAATCACCAAAACAAACACGCCCCTAACCCAAATGGGTCCCACCCCTGTATCGATAGCTCCGCCCACACATACATACGTAACCCAGGCAACTAATGGAAAGAAATGTCTTTATCATAGCTGAAGGGAAGAACAATACGACTGCAGATAAACAAACAAGCAAAAATGACACACAAGCATAATCATGCAAAGGACAAAGGCATATATTAGTTCTATGAAACAAAGCAAAACCAACGTTACTCACCTATCGAGAAGGAAAAAAGCGCCTCGGCGTCTTAAGTAAAGTTGGTCACATATTCACAGATTGGAGTTTCCCGAGTCAATAACTCCTGAGCTAAACACTGTTACTACACAAAACACGGTTGTAGCTGCGTCTCTACATTACTACGATAGAAAAGAGGTGTTATTTGTGTAGTAACAGCGTTTAGCTCAGGAGTTATTGCTCAGGATAAACTCCAATCTGTGAATATGTGACCAACTTCCTGCTCCTTCAGTTCTCTCCAGCGCTGGAAAGCTGATCCTATATTAACACGTCCTACTTCTTACCTTATCGTAAGCCTTTCTTAGCTTTCTTTCTTTGTTTTTATCCCCCATGTCAATGTTAAAACCGCTTTCTGCTAATGTCACACATGCGCACTGAACACTCTCTCCGCCCATATTGACAAGACCCGCCCCTTTCTGCTCATTGGCTACACGTTTGTTTTGTTTTTGTTTTGTTTGGCGGCCCAACACAGTTTTCTGAAGCGTTTCTCAAACAACGGAGACCCCACCTTTAATCAAGTAGGACTGACTCACATTACGCATGAATAATTGCCAGGAGGCAAATTACAACTGTCCCAAGGGAACACTGGTATGAGATTTACACTTAAATATGGGATGTTGCTGAATATTAAACTCTACATAATTGCATGTTTTTGGGATGAGGTAAAAAAAACATGCAGACACATGGAAAAGATGCAAAGGAAAAGTTTGAAGCACACAACTTAAGAAAACAACTGTGCAATCAGTCTGTGCCTTCTAACTTGATTGGTCAATTTTTTTAAGTTTAGAAAAACACATTAAAGGTGTCATTGTGTTATTGCATCATAAACTCTTAAGAGCTAGTCAGGTTCTAGTAGTCAAATACAGGCCACAGAACACTAGTTTACCAGGTATTAACTGGTACAGGTGTAGGGCATGCAAAGTAAACTCAGAATAATAATAATAATAATAATAATAATAATAATAATAATAATAATAATAATAATAAAAAACTAAAATAGACAAAAAAAATTACAATTTTTTGAAATAATAGCAGGTTGTACTCAGGATCATCCACATCAGAGGTATGATGTTGGGCCTGAGAAATGGTTTGGGCCTGAGAAATGGCTCAGGTTTGGGCCTGAGAAATGGTGCAACTGATGAACATTGGCTGATCACAGTAGTGATGCAAGAAATCTAGATGTGTAATTTGAACACTGGTTGATGCATTTCAATTTGTACGTATTTGCATAATATACCCAATAAGGCCCAAAGTTTGTGAACACTTGATCACACCCATGTGTCGTTCTTCTCCAAACTGTTGTCACAATGCTGGAAGCAAACGACTGTAAAAATGTCATTGTGTTACAATTTCCCTTGTTCCTAAACATAGAAAAAATGTATGGTATTCAAAATTAAGCCTTGCATGAATAAACGATTTAAAGGTTATAACAATTACCCCCATTTCCAACATCTAATGAAATCTAATTAAGAGACAGAACATCTACAGCACAAATGACAAACACCAGTAAATAAAAGAGTGATTTAATAGATTATGTCTTTGTTTCAAAATCCATTTTTTACACAAAGTACTTTAATAGTCCTGACATACATCAGCAGCGCTGTCTGCCCTTCTCTGTACCGGTGAGAGACAGACAGACAGACAAAGACAGAAAAACCTGCCTGAAAGTATGAACAGTCGTGTGACTACCAAACCCTCCCATAAGCAAGCACCAGCTACACGCTGGCAGCCTGTAAAGCCAAAAACGAGAAGGAAAAAAATAGGCACGATGAGCATTTCTAAATGTTAAAAAACTAAAAATTAAATATAGAGAACATTACTGTCTGACACAAGCATAAAACTTGCAGATTGTAACTGACTACAGAAAGGAAAATAAGACATTTCTGAAATCATGGCCTTCAAATAAACCCGAGAGACTCCAATGATCCCAGAAGCAATGTGCAGTGATGTTGATGTGTGTGTGTGTGTGTGTGCACACACACATATATGTGTGTGTAGGATAAGTGTGTGCGTGTTAGGTGAAGCTCTCGTAATTAACGGCGGTACACTCCAAACGCGACAAAACTAAAGAAAATCGTTATGCCCACGAGAGAGGCGGTGGCAGGAGCAGTGAAAAACTGGCGGTACTGAAACTGGAAGTACCAGAGAACAGAGAGCATGAGAACGAACAGTGGGACCATTAGGCTCCCCACGTTCAGTGCCACATGCACCTGGTCGGCGGCACGAGTGCCAGCAGGCATTGCCCGCGTGGCATGCTGTGAGATGTGGCAGTGCAGGACGCAGTTATCAGCTAGGTTCAGGGAGGCCAGAGTCTGGGCATCGTCCTGGAGGAGCTGGCCCTGGTAGATCAGACGCACCTGGTGCTCCTGGCCAGCGAAGTAGGTCCTGCACATACAATCACATACACATGCATAGCTTAGCACAGATTTCAGTCAAGATTTCAGCTTTAAACAAATGCCAGACAATTTGTGATAATCGCTCTCTACTCCATTATGAGTGGTCAGTTTCTAAACCCTGGACGCTCTTTGGCCAGAAGACACTTGTCTCCCAATCCGGCAGAGACACTTCGCAGTAGAGCACACAGTAAGACGTCACTGCCTTGACCGTGTCAGTGCTGTGCTGAGAACAGCCATAATCCTGTGTAGGTTCCTTTTGATGGATGAAGGATAAAATGGAGGGATAACAGGTCACATAATAGATCAGTAGATGTCCATGTAAAACATTGACCCATAAAATCTACCCAGTGAATGTAGCTATTATCTAAATCCACCGTGTATGTCCGAGTGGCCAAGGAGTGTGGAATTCTACGGGCAGTCAAAGAATGATGGTTGTGGAATCATCGAGATGCAAATGTATGATATAAAATTCTGGTGAGCAGTTCTGGTGCACCTCACTGTAGCCCTTGGGCATTATGATGTTTAAAAACAATATCGCTAAACTCTTGGCCCCTCCTACTGAGGTCAATTTCACTGTTTAACGGTAGTAAAAAACAACCTGTCAGTAGCTATACCTTTTAATGTAGCCGATGGTGTCCTCAGGGTTGACCTCTGCTATCCTCTCGGTGTCATTCAGAAACTTCAGCCTGAGTACCATGTTTCTCTCTGTGTTACTGGGCACATCTTCAGAAGCGGACGCCTGTGTGGCGCTTGAGGCACTGGCTGGTGGCTGCGTGCTGAGCGAAGGTTCAGGCACGTCTCTGCGTCTCAGACCGTCGAGCCCCAACAGGCTTTCTTCTCCTGCACCCTCTGCACTGCCTCCATGTCCCTCAGCTCCTCTCTCAGCTCCTGCTTCAGTCTTGTCATCTTCTCTTGAGCCGTGAGGTGGAGCGGTAATGTCACCAGGAGGGTCGGCCTCTTGGCTCTCCGGCTCTGCCGAGGGGACCGTGCCTGGGCTGGAAGAGACCAGGTGGTCAGGAGGCTCCGCTGTGTGTGTGGAGGCCCAGGCCAGGACCAAGATGAGCAAGAGGAACACAACTCCGAAGAGCAGAGTGACCTCATCGCCCACGCCCTCAATCAGAGCCATCCTGGGCGACTTTGTCCTGGACTAAGGCAACTTTGTATTAGGCACCTGCGGCACAAAGAAAGAAATTTTTTTTTTTTTTTTTTTATTTCCATGATATCTAAAGCACATTATGAGCAGCTCATAATTTCACTTACATTACGATACCTTAAGTGATTCTTTTTTTTTTTTCTATCCTTACATTCTAATATCTACCAACACCAAAATAGGTGTTCGTAAATCTGTCTAATACTAACCAGAAATTTCAAATGACCGAAAGCCGTTCGGGGGAAAAAAAGAGATCATCTCTGCTATTCACACTATTTATCATCTATGCTATTTTCTTTTGATGTTAGACTAAAGAAAACGACTGATTCCACCATTTATACTATGATCTTGTCCGTCCCTGATTAAAAATGTGAAAATATAGTTCTTCTAAACAAAAAGCACACCTCACACACAAGTCTGCCTGAATAGGACTAACAGACTATTTACTGAAGCAGATTTCACAGTTTCAGACCTAAACCTCTAAAGGATAGTAAATGCAGGAACGCGTGTAATGATGACGACTGGTACGATTGTCATGAATACAGAACAAGCTGTTAAATCACAGCAAAACCACACAGAGGATGCTTCAAATTACTCATGGGCTAAGAGTTATTGGTACATCAAAAGGTACTCTGTGCATTTATTATACTTGAAAATATAAAAAGCGGACATTCTGAGACTTGTCCTTTAGCTACTCTACCAGTTTCCTGGCTGTATGCTTGGAATCGTTGTCATGAACCTTTGCCTCAGTCTAAAGTAGTAAGCACTCTTGAGCAGGTTTTCTTCACAGACCTCTTTATCTTTGGCTGAAGTCTTCCCTCAACACTGACCAGTCTCCACATCCCTGAAAAATATCACCACAGCATGATGCTACCACCACAGGCTCCACTGTACGGATGGTATACATTTTCTCCGGAGGCTGCAATTGGAAGTCAGTCCAAACAGTTACATTTTTATCTCAACAGACAAGAAAATCTTTCCTAATGCTTTCAGAGTCCTTCCAAGTGCCTGCCCTAAAGCTTACATCTAGCCATTCAACCATAAATGTCTGAATGATGGAGGATTTCTGAGATGGTCGGAGGAGTTCTTAGTCAAGTTTCTGAACAAGGGTCTTTTAGACACTTTCTGAGATTGATTAAATGAACGGTTCAAAAAGAGTCCTGGTGGATCCAAACGTCTTCCGTTTCACAAAGATGGAGCCCACTGAGCTCCTAGGAACATTCGGTTTATGAACGGGTTCATACCCTTGTTCAAATCTACTTCTTGACACAATTTGATCGCAGACGTCTATAAAGATTTCCCTGGACGTCGTGGCTTGTGATTTTTGACCAAGCTGAACAAGTGAACGGTCACCTTATACAAGCTGAAAGTGCCGCTCATGCCCTGCATCCCAAATGACTTACTACACACTATGCACTCACACCATACACTTTTAGCATTCAATCATCCAGTAAAGGAATTTATCATCATAGTATCTTCTTCAGTGGAACACGAAACAGTTTCCCAGTCCGTGGCACACGATCACAAACATACATAATGCAGCAATCTATAGCTTTAGCAGAACACAGACAAGTTTTTAAACGGCGACAAATAAATCACATATATCGTGGGGCTAATTTAAAAAAAGACATTTGTAATACGTCTTGTCGGCCATCTTGAAAAATGTTTCTCACATTGAGATGATCGAATTAAACAGGATGAACCTAAATACAGCTTCGTTTGCTTTAGCCGAGGGTCTGAATATTTATCTAAATGACATATTTCATCTTTGCATATTTAATAAATGTACACAAATGTCTAGTTTTTTTCTTTTGCTTTGCTTTTGCATTTTGATTAAATACACTTTAAAAAAATTAAATAAAATAAAATAAAATAAAAGTGTCATGTTTAACTTTTGGATCCCAGTGCACTTGCTGTCACTTCATCCATGTTAGTTGTTTATCTGAACCTTTGTGTAAGCAAAGGCATGAAAGTAACTAGACTTTTACAAGCCTGGGGTAATTTCTCTTGCTGTAAAAGTGACACAACTAAACTTGTGGCTCTGTGTTTATGTTAAATCAGTGAAGGAAACGTCTCCATACTCATTTCTGCTCCTGATTGGTGGCTTTGCTGATGTCTGGTGCGACTTCAGATCTTTTCTCTCCCGGGTAAATGACTTAATTATGCTTTAATACCGAGAACTAAACATTAAAATCAACACGACAGGTGAAGTTTCAGCCTAAATGAAGCTAAACGTGTTGTTAAAGCACATAATCAGGGTCATGTCGGTATCTGGCTGTTTTATAGTCAAAGTTAAACCTTTAAACGACGATTCTGTGGGAATAAAACGATAAACAGAGCGTTAGTTTATACCTCAGATGATCTGCTACATCACATCACATCACAACAGCAGCTCCATTACAGGCTACAGCTACCACACAGTACTTACAAGTTAGCTTAGCTGCTGTTAGGGCGGAAAATACTACTACAATACTATAATTATATAAACAAACAAGACATTAGGACATGCTGTAAGAAAAGGACTTACTGTTGTCATATCACACCTCATGACAGTACAGAATTGACCCTGTTTTACTTTATATTTCCTGATATTTTGCGGATGGATTGACCATATTAGCATAAACCAGCATTTCCGGTTAAAACACTTCGAGCGCCAAAATAAAAGTCCTTCGAACAAACGTAGAAAAGTCTAACAAAACAAAACAACTTGAACAAAAGTCCTTGAATAAAAGTGCGTGATCGGTTTTTAAATCGTATGAAGTTTGAAGAAAAAAACTCCATGCTTTGTGTTTTCTGAACTGAAATCTGTTTTAATTTCTTTTATTAAATGTATAAAGTTAAAATTCTAGCAAGCTCCAATCATTTTATGATACTTTTATATGCAACAAATAACACATACGAATGCTCTCAAATCGCTTTCAAATCTTTTCAATGAACTTTTTCTTACTTTCCTCATCATTAAAGTAATTGTCTTGTGACATCCATCCTATCCAGTGGTTATTATTTGTGCTTCTATGAACTTTCCACATGTGTATTTTTGAACCAGTTGCACTCAGACGTTGTTTAACCCTGTGTTTGTGTTTTGCATTTGCAGATGGATTTTTGAGAGCTATATTTCAGAGCCAGTTACTGGAATAATGAAATAATATCACCTGTATTTGATAAACCAGTTCAAAATATGAAATCTTAATAAAAACATCCTAAAAAAGGATGTCGTAGCTGAGTGGTTAAGGTGTTGGATTACTGACCAGAAGGTTATGAGTTTGAATCCCAGGTCCACCAAGCTGACACTGCAGGCCCCCTGAGCAAGGCCCTTAACCCTCAATTGCACTGTTGTATAAATTGAAATAAATAGTTTTGTCCCTGAGGTCTGTTGGAAGCTCCTCCACCTTCACCTTGCTACTTGTGGTCTGAATCTTACCAACCAATGGAAACTTCTTTTATAAAGAGTTTTTTTTTGTTTTTGTTCATAATTAGAACCTTAACATATACAGTTTACAAACTCTCCAAACAAAATGGCAGTGTAGAGAAGGTAAAGAAGGTAAGCATCATGGCTGCTTTTGGTCATGAACTGTTTTTGGAATTACAATCGAAATTAATCAAGCAACTGACTGCTGTGCACAACTGTCATGGTCAGTGGAAATGTGGCCTGTTTCCTCATTATTTCATAACAGAGTAAGTGGATAAGCTCTGTTAAAAAGCTGTTAGTAGAAACTCTCAACTTGTCCAACGATGGTTCAAAGATGTTGCCGTTGTCGCTGCAATAGAATTAGGCCATCATTAGGATAAAAAAAACAACAACAACCTAGCACAGAGAGAGAGAGAGAGAGAGAGAGAGAGAGAGAGAGAGAGAGAGAGAGAGAGAGAGAGAGAGAGAGAGAGAGAGAGAGAGAGAGAGAGAGAGAGAGAGAGAGAGAGAGGCAGGCTTTATGGAAATTGTGTTCAGATAGTTATGGAGCAGTCTGTATCAGCTGGTCTAAGTGATTAAATGTTCTCAAACCTTCTGAAGTTAACTGTAAAAAGAATTAGTTCTGATTTCTTTTCTGCAATTAGTCCAGCTATTCCATTATTAGGCTTTGTTAGTTAAATGTCTGCAATCTTTATTTATTGGAGCTATAGTGTTCCACAGAACACACTCACTCACTCATTTTCTACCGCTTATCCGAACTACCTCGGGTCACGGGGAGCCTGTGCCTATCTCAGGCGTCATCGGGCATCAAGGCAGGATACACCCTGGATTGTTCACTCACACAATCACACACTACGGACAATTTTCCAGAGATGCCAATCAACCTACCATGCATGTCTTTGGACCGGGGGAGGAAACCGGAGTACCCGGAGGAAACCCCCGAGGCACGGGGAGAACATGCAAACTCCACACACACAAGGCGGAGGCGGGAATCGAACCCCCAACCCTGGAGGTGTGAGGCGAACGTGCTAACCACTAAGCCACCGTGCCCCCCTCAGAACACACTGCTATTAAAATTGTTATTATGACTCATTAGTGACTGGTTTACTTGTTTTGGGTTATTGAGGTTTAATTAAAATAAACCCATTTAAATGTCGCAATGAACAGGCTGATGCAGCACCTATACAAAATTGTAATACTTTTAATAATTATGGGTTGTAAAGATTATAGTAAAACTGAGATCAAGCCACACAACACCCCAAGAAACAAAAAACAGACGTGTTTCCTGCTTTTTACTTTTTTTAATAATCATTTTATATAGACATTTTAATATGTATTTATAAACAAAGATTTCCAGTTTCCCCACCTAATACCCAACACAAACATCCACTCACAGTCTTCTTACATTCAGAGGAACACTTGCCATAATAAATAATCTCTCTTCCAAAAACAAACAAAAAAAAACAAAACAGAGCAAAGCCAACGCACACAGCGACAGTGTCACGATGAGAACTAGATTACACGAAACAAGTCTTCTGTATTACTGCCATCTAAATGTTTTTTTAGTTTAATTTATTTGACCAAAACACACACTAAAGCGTAACAATGTCCGACAGAAACATACGTCATACCCTTCATTATGTGTTTACAGATCAACCTAAAAGTTTGTGTGTGATACTGGAGGTGAAAGATCACTAATGAGTGAACCAACACAAAGGGACATGTCCTTTAATCGTCTTATGAATCCGGCAGTCCACTGCATGCGTTGCTTTGCGTTGCAATGCGTTCCTTTAAACGACAAAATAGATCATTTGTTCTGAGAAAATAAAATCTATTGATATAATCCATCTCGTTTATACATTCATCATGATCTTACTGGAAGCCTGTTCCTTGTGTCCATAATTCACAGATTCACAACACACTGTGCTCCTTGGTTTCCTGACGTCACATGCACGGTCAGTCAGATATGGTGAATTGAGCAGACTCTCTTTTGATGGCTGCATCTGAAATTCATAAACATCTCTACTTGATTTTACGCTCTATACCTGGATGTCCTTCTTCTATAAAAGTCCTCTGGATCCTGAACGGCTCCCCAAACTGTCTCTTAGATGGTTTAAAACACTAATGTGAGACAGATAATCGACAATGGAGATAAAAACACTAGCAGAGATTTTAGCGGTGGAACAATATAATAAACGAGTAATAGCGTGCCTAAACCCTGTTAACAAAAAAAAATCAAATACCAAAGAAAAGTACCGACAAAGACACTCAATCTGGACAAGATATAAAACCAATCTTCAATCACAGAAGCAAGAGGCCGTGTCCTCCGTTAACATGCATAACCTGGACATAAAGCAGCTTCCTTCAGGAGTAAGGGGGTTAAGTCCTAATGTACCGGGGTTCGCTGAGCTCAGAATTACACTGTCTGTGGGACATAAAGGTTTCAATACAGCCAGATTTCACCATTTATCCACCAAGAACTACAGCTGTGCTAAATACATATGCTGGTATATCACAATAGTGTTCCTTGTTCTATCGATCATGTATTTCTTAAATTATTAAGCCACTTTCTTCTGCCTGCATTTCAGCATCACTGATTCTAACCTGCAGTTATGACGCATTACAAACACACTTTTATAAACAAATCACAGTCCAATTTCTATCAAATTTGTTCAACTTTTACCCGTTACATTGATTTATCTGGATGTTTGCATGTTTTAGTTTTACGCCAGAGCTAGGAGGCTAACATAGTGAACACCAAATCGAAGGTATTACTGCTATCTTGAGATTTGAGGACATGGATTAGTGAATTAGCTGGACTGGATTATGAGCAGGGATTTCATTAAGACAGCAAGGTTGTCTGGCTCAAACCTGCACCGGAGCAGGCGTATTCTACAGAACCAGGATTATAATGTTAAACATGTTATATGTTTATATATATATCTCCACCTGCAAATGTATATAACATTTGTGAATATCACCTGAGCCTGGGCAGGAAAAAGAAAATACCAAGTTGCAGGTGGATACAATGGATTGAATTTGAAACATTTTATTTTAGCTCGTATGTATTTCCCGGTTTATCTCGGTGAAATATTGCCGTTGTCATCCTGTTCTTGTGCACTGGTGTTCTGCCTCGGATGAGACTTAGACGAGAGCAAAAAGAAGCCATTCGAGTAACTGAAAATAACAAACCGACAACAAATAAAGCAACTACATTTGTGCATGACTATTGTAATTTCCTGAAATGAAGTATTACACATCTCTTAACTGTTTTTTTGTTTGTTTTGTTTTATACCTTCTCATTCTCAACACTGACTTTCTGCTCATGTGTTCTTACGTCCAACTTTTTTACATCATAACTGTCTTATTTGTAGCTCTGTTTGAAACTGATGACTAGGAGCACAAAGTCATCTCGGACAGCTTCGGTGGTCCTGCTACATTAATAGAGGTGTGCTCTGAGGTGTGTTTAAAACCATCATTATTAAATCTGACATTTTATCTCTTTTATGTTATGTTAGCAATGTACAAAGAATCTGGTCCCGGATTGTACTGTAAAATAATCTAATTCATATCTAATTCAACCAGCTATAATCATTAAACCACCGATTACTTACTTAACATTTTTTAATCGAATTCTGCTTTCAAAAATGATTTCTATTCCAGCTATAGCGAAGTCTAGAAGTCAGATACCACACTGAAAATCCGGGACTTTTTTAGTTTGAACATATTAAATATATTAAAATATTTAAAACAAAGTAAATAAATGTTTAATGTTTTGAATTTACTGCAGTTTACTTATTTAAAAGTAAGCAAATGTGTGATATTGACCATGTTAACTGCTTTGTACAGGAGGCCTGATCTCTAATATTGAATCATGTGTTCAGATGTTTACTGTGTTCACACTTGTGGATTTGATCTAAAATGGATCACAAGATTTTGCACAAGTGTGAGTTAAAAAAAAGGGGGGGGGGGAGAGATAGAGCGACAGAGAGAAACAAATGAAATACTGAGAAACTAAGGTACTGTTCAAAAGATACGACTTTTCACTCAAGTTGTTCTTAGTTATATAATTTCTAATGAAAATTGTTGTGTTAAACTATAAACGAATGCAAAATAGGATGATGAGAACACTAGTGAAAATCATCCTATTTTGCATTCGTTTATAGTTTAACACAACAATTTTCATTAGAAATTATGCTAATGACGCTAAGCAGTCATTATTTTTTAGTTAGTTTTGTAGCTCCAGTGTAAAACTAATGCCTCAAAATGTGACGCTGATTCACTGTATTCACACTTGGCAGTGAATCGGATTTTATCCCAAGTCATTTGTTTTACATGCAGCACTGCCGTTGTACCGAAAAAATCAGCAAGCTCTGGCTCTGTGATTGTGTTGTGCAGTTTGTGGGTGTTCTGGGAGGTCGGAGGAAGTTCATGGGTGTCACAGTTGTTTCCAGAAAACACCGTTTTTACATTTTGCCCAGAGAGGTATCATCAACCCTTCCCTAAGTCAGAAACTAAATACACCCACCCACTGGCTTAGTATCGCCACAAGTTGTCCTAAAAGACAGGATTGTTCACATCCTGTGCGCACACACACACACACACACACACACACACCTTTTCCCACAAAACACCATTGCTTGTTTAAACAGAACGTTGCACATGCTTGCAGACATGCTCTCTCTCTCTCTTTTACACATACACACACACACACGCTCGCAGTCACATACACACTCCTCTGCTTTTCCACCGTCATAAACGGACCTCCAGGAGCTTTTTGTGCAGGTACTGCTTCACTTCCTCAATTCCATTCAGCTTCTCCAACTCCAGATATGGCAACTGATGAAGACAAGCAGACACATGAGGTATGTAGCCACGGGCAAGTGTCTTCTAAACACGCTCCACACACAACCGGACTTACCTGTAGTATAACATAGCCTAGCAGCTGCAGGTGGCGGTCTCTCATAGCCCGGGAACCCACGAGCACGTCAGAGTTGTGGCAGTAGTGCCATTTATCATTTACAGACATTATAACCCTGCGTGTAAAGAAGCACACAGATGCTGGTGAACACATGATTAAGGGTTGGACACATTAGTCAGACACACTACACTACACTATATATAAATGTCCAAGTTAAATGCAGACCACTAGGTCATGAAATACGAGGTCAGGACAATGGACTTGGTCTAAACCCTGTCTTTTATGTGGTGGGCACAGGATCATTGTGTAGATGCAGGTCACATTTTATTTTTTATGTTTGTTCTTTTTATTAATGACATGGAGTAGTGGTAATAGAAAGACATGACAAAATAACCTCAACCTTAGTGTGTTTCATTCATTCGTTCATTTGATCAAATGATTAATTCGGTCAGGACTGTGGAGTGTGAACATGCAGGAAGTCACACTGAATGGAACACAAGTACCAAGTTAGTAGGCTCATTCGTACATTTGTTTGAACCTAGGAGCAATTTAGAGCAGCCAGGCAGCCTAATGGGTTGCCTTTAAGAACTGGGAAGAAACTGGAAGACACAGATGAAACCCACACGAGGCACTGGAACAAACAGGAGACCCTGGAGCTGTGATTTTAGAGTCATTTGTGCCCTGTGCGATTGTATTTACAATGTTTCAGGGCAAAGCTGAAAAGCACATATTTTTATCTTCTGTTAATAAATGGATGTGTATCAACACTTTGATCTGATGCATATGGACCCAATTTTTTAGAAAAATCATTTTATTTGCCATTTATAAAAATGCATTTAATTAGAAACCAGTTTTTGAGGAATGTGACAAATGGACTGACCTTTTAATGGGTTCCCCAGATGTCCTCTCCATCTCAGAGGCTTTTGCTGAGTGCAGCTGGATTGGAGCAGTAACTGTATTGCTGTCTCCTGCGTCATAGGTTATACCTTCATAGAAAGGTGTGATACTGCAGTCTGGTCCTGAACTGGACCGTACTTGGATGGATGCACCAGACTCATCCTCCAGTATCTTTCCAATAGAAAACTGGAAGAGAGAGTCCTGTGGCACAGTGGCCCCGGGTACAGCTGGCCCAGCTTGAGCCAGACATTCTGAAGGACTGCTCAGTGTTGAGCTGTCCTGGCTCTCCAAAGAGTGCTCCTTAGCCAGGCTGGTGTAGTAATCTGAAGCTGGGTAATAGGTGTTGTAGTCCAGTTGCACTGCTCCGTTGGTGCCCGCTCTCTGCATGTGGGGTGGCAGGAAAGCGGAATCGTTTTCGGGCTGTTTGTCGACGCCCTCCTCTAGCGGCGGAGAGAACGGTGAAAACTTCTGGAAGTCAGAGGTGAGAGCAGCAACAGAGGTGGAACCGTCCGGTGATTTGGGGTTCACGACCGTGCACATCGAAGAGTCTGCTGTTAATGAGACTGCTGCAGAGCCTGCTCTGATGGGAAGAACATGGCCCGCATGGTCTATCCACAGCAAAAAATCTGTGCAGGAGGGGGAAAGAATGAGAATGAGAAAGAAGAAGAGATAAGTTTCACATTTATCTAGGCAAACGTGTTGATATTTCAACATCAGGATGTCAAAAGGTTTTCTTTACCTGTGTAATATCCTGGAGGTAGAACCTCATCTTGCTTGTAACCATGCTCTCCAACCAACTGCCTGAGCGCCTCAGCAACAAGACCTTTGTAGCTGTAACATAAACGCCAAACTGACCATCACGACTGTCTATGCAACATCCTACTGTACACGTGTTAGAAAAACACTGCCATCTACTGGCAGAGTGATTATGATGATTGCCTTAATCCAGGAGCGCATGCTGAGGACAATTAAATACAAGACTCCGATTCATCAATCAAATTATATACAATGTCGTCCTCTGACAACTCATGAATACATTTGAAATGACCAATATATATGGATAAAAAAAAATCGGTAGGTTTTTGTAATATTAAAAAAAAGAAAGAAACCAAGATAAATTACATCAGACCTTTTTCCACCCTCGTCGTGAAACACATTGTGTAAAAAGTAAGTGACAAACAGGAAAATAATCTAACTGCACAAGTGTGCACACCCCTAAACACTCAGTCTTTCTGAGAAAGAGTGTATCAGCATGACACATCTCATCTTTACTTGAGAATAGTCTATCTGGCAAAACCATTTTTCATCCATCTAAATTGCATCTCCTGTGCACAGCCTGCTTTGGGTCACACCGCAGATTTTTAGTTGGATTAAGGTCTGGATTCTGGCTTTGGTCATTCAATAACTAAAGATCTTCTTTTGGTTAAGCCATTGCTGTGTTGTATGGATGCAGGCTTTGAGTCACTTTAAAATTTCCTGATATTCCTTTTCATCTTCAGCTTATAATAGACACCTGAAGGTTTTGCATTAAAATCAGCTAGAATTTGTAATCAACTGAAGAAAAATAGCCCTAAAGCATGATGCTGGCACCACCATGTGTTGTACTGTGGGTCAAATACCTTTTGGAATTTACTCATCAGACTAGAACACATTTTGTTGTTACGTTGTTTGGTACAGTAGCTGCATGATAATTACTTATGAACATTACTGAACTAACCTGCTTCAGTCTGAACCCCACTTATAAATGGTGTGCACACTTATACAACCAGTTTATTGTAACGTTTTGCTATATTTTTCCAGATCATTTTTATATGTTGTTATCTTACATTGAGGGTGGAGTTCTGACATGATTTATATCTTGGTTTAATTTTTTTTAATTAATTTAAAATGATTTATTTTACAAAAACCTTCCTCTTACAAACAAGACCATTTAAGACTGTTTTTAAAAAGAAATTGCGAATTTTTTCAATATACAGTATTTATAGCATTATATATAATAGCATATAGCATAATATATAGTATTTATAGCATTAAAACACCAAAAAAAAAAAAACCTAAAAAAAACTAAAAAAAAAAACCCACCCACACTAGGTGAATTTTTATTTCCTAGCTTTCCCTTCGAATCATCATTGGACCATATTTTGCATCTCTCATCCTATATTTATCGTTATATATATGTGGTATGTTATGTTACCCAGTCGGGGTTATCTCTGGTTTGCTCACAAATGTGGCATTTGTTTTTTGTCCAATTCACAGTGAAAGAGCTGTGCACTGACCTGTACTTGCGGTTGACCTCGTCAGCAGTGAGCGCGTGATCAAACATGAGCACTTTGTGTGAGTCCTGCAGACGAGGCCCTGTGTACTCTCTGTGCTCGAGTTCCACCGCAGCGTCCAGCAGGGACAAATAGCGGCGTACAATCAGAGCATACGGACTGTCTGCAGAGCAGCACACAGCAAACAATCCAGCTTAGTGCCACAGGCTGAAGTAGGAGTCTGTTATAAAGACGTGTCTGGCTAATTCTAAGATGTAAGTCACTAATTCTGCCAAACCTGTTTATTATTATTATTATTATTATTATTATTATTATTTTACCATTATAGAAATCAGCTGTAGTTAATTTCAGTTTAGACTGGTGCATGAAACAACAAACCCCCCTATTTATATCTTCCTTTGGCTAACACCAGTGCATTTTCCAGTCTCTTTATCCCAATAACATCAACAATGAAGACAAACGTGGTTTCATTAGGCTACATCAGCTAAACGTATGAACTCTAGACAAAGCAGTCTAACCTGCATTGGATATACATGTGCACTCTGGCACACACACTTACACACACTAACTTCTATACACATTCTTTATATATTCACACACAGCGAATTAACTTCACTAAGAACAGAAATGTGATTTAAGGATTAATCATGTACGAGGTGAAAGAAAAGGCTCCGATTTCGAATCTATTTTGTTCCAAAGTTGCCTGAATAATTGTGATTTCAACATTTCTGATCATTCAGCTATTATCGTGGACTCACTGGTGACGTTGCTGATGAAGGAGGGTGAGAAGACCCGGTGCAGCACCAGGCTGGGAAAGTGTCCGAGCTGGAAGAGGGACATGAGGATATTGACTGTAGCCAGTGGTGAGCTCAGAGCCTTCAGCTCCAGCACCATTTCCAGCTTAGAGAAGAACTGAGTCTCGTTAGCTGGCCGATAACTCATGCGGCTGAAAGGGAACACGAGCTTCTGGATCACCTGCCAGAATCAAAACAGCAGCATCGAGATGAACAGATTCAATAGTTTTCATTGAGTACATTAAATAATGTCATACTAAATGTGACACTGTCCAAAAATCAATTCCAAATGCTAAAACAAACAAAAATCAATGAATTGAGAATCAAAACCAAACCGCTACAAGTCAAACAATTCGTATCCCAATTAGAAATCTTAATATAAATAGCTTGTACTACATTTATTTATTTAGCAGAAATCTATATCCAAAGTGACTTCAAATGAAGAATCTCTTCACTTCTTACCTTGCTGTCCAAGTACTCGCACTTTTTGACCAGGAACTCTGCAATGGTGTCTAGGAGTTGTGTTTCTCTGAGGCGATGGCGTGCGATATATTTGGCGATAAGAGCCATGGTGTAAGGTGTGATGCTGTCGACCTTTTTAGGCAGCTCCTCTAGTAGAATGAGAGAAAACAGTACAGTACAGTTACAGTAAAACAACAAAGTTAATCCAAACAGCTGCTACAAATAAACATGACCATAACCACAAGCTTGATTCTCAACTCCTCAAAATCTGACAAAAAGCTAAGAAAATACAATTCAGTTCACTCCTGTTAGCTATATTTGTTTTAAAAGTGGCCAAACGCACCCGCTAGGCTGCTGACGAACTTCTCCTGCCTGTTCTGGTAGAAGAGGTGAGAGCTGAAAATGAGCTCGAGGCTCTTGTTGCTGGCCTCTCGGGCGCACGCCGCAAGCATCTCGTCCAGTAAGGTCATCTCGTGGTCACGTACGCAGCTAACACTGGACAGCGTGTGTTTGACCAAGCGCAGAATCTTGCGGTCGACCACGAGTTGTTCTGCCGAGGTGGTGTCGGCTGCCTGCAGCGCGCGCCACTTGGTGCGGTAGTAAGAGAGCAGCAGGAAGAGTGTCTGCGGGTGACGTTCGCGCTCAATGTTCTTCTCCAAGCCTGCCAGACACGACTCAATGAGCGGGTGCTGGCTGGATTGGTGCAGCTTCATGCAGCTGCTGAACACCATGGAGATGTCCTTCTGATTAAACTGCGACAGGCGGCTCTGCGATTCCTCCTCCAGCACCTGCACTATCCGAGAGTCACTGGGCAGCCCTGCAAGAACACACATTTTTAGTCAGTCGTAAATACACGCATCGTTTTAAACCTACAAAGAAATTAGTTAAACATCTACTTTGCTGTTGTACACTTACATAATGGATTTTAAATTATTTGCCTGGTGCAACACACTCAAAATAGTTAGCATCAGGTTAATTAGCTGAATATATAAGGCTGAACTTATGGTGCACTACTAAAGTACTAAACTGTGTGTGTGGGATTTACTTTCCCCTAACAAGCACCTTATCTTATTCCCTTAAAAGAGCAAATTGGCAGGCAAATAATCACATATTAATTGAAACAAGATGTCAAGTGCTGCAGTTAAGTTAGACAAAATGCCACAATGTGTCTAGTGCTTATAACGATATCGAAAAAACCCTCCCAAATATGACATGAGAAATAAATCATTGAGGGAAACCAGATCACCTGAGTACTGACACGGAATAGTGAAAACAATGTTCAGTATGATCAAATTGTGAAAGAGTCCTAGAATAAACACAGGACCATCTTTTTGATTACAGCAGCAGATCTACAGCGTGCAGGTGAGATTAGATACTGCAACATGAGTTATCCAGTTATTTCACCCACAGTGAATAATTCTAACGTTAAAAAAATGACATTGTAATTTCAAAGGTAGGCCTGTAATTCTGTTGTCGAGTTATCGTACTGACATGACATTGACCGTTTTTGTTGACCTCGATTTTGCCCATTGACCTGCATAATCTGTGTGAGCTGAAGCTGAACAAAACCTTATATTGCAACGTGTGACGCTGCCGTCAAATGCATGTAATGTGACGCTGCTAGCTTTAGCGGAATATGCTGAAAATATCAATTATTGCAAATCTAATTACTAAAAGGTGCGATACCAGAATTTAAACCATTAAAAGTTCTCTCAAATCCTCTGGCTTACCAAGTGCAGCCACGGCATAAAGGCAGTTGACGATGCTAAAGTTGTCAAACTTGGAGCAGTCGTTAACAATGGCGTCACAGAGGGTATGAAAGTCCGGGTGATCCAGAATCTGTCGAGTCGTGCCATCAGCCGAGCTTACAGCGGGGGGTGAGGACAGCGCTCCCTCTGCAGTCACCCCACTGCTCCCCAGGCTAACTCCTCCACTTCCAATCGGTCCAGCCTGCTGGAGTGCCAGGAGTTGGCCAATTTTTTGTAAGGCGATGGGGTAGTGGTTGTGCGAGATCTTTCCCGGGTTCTGAGTGACCCAGCGGAGAACCTCGTCCACGCTGCGGGAGCGGTCGATCAGACGCTTCATGGTGAAGAATGTGTCGTAGCTCATCTTCTCGTGGATGAAGTTCCAGGTCTTCTTTTTGCTGTGGTGCATGTGGGCATGGGGCTGATAGTGTGGAGGGGGGAGGTGAGGGATCTGTGGCGGGGTGTGGTAGTGCTGATGGGGCGGGTAGTAGGCTCTGTGGGCATCCACGCGGCCCTGATAGAGCGGAGGAGGGAAACTCTGGGGAGGCGGGATATGGGGGTGATGAGGGGGAAGGGGGTGGTGATGATTCTCCAGCATGGTTTGGCCTCCCCCTATTAGGCCAATGCGGCGACCAGGTTTACCCCCTGCACCACTGTACAGGCGCGTGGCATACATACTGGCTAGAGCACCTGGATCCAGAAGGCGGGAAGGCTGTGCAGGCAAGGAAAATCTCCTGCAGATTAAGGGGCCAAGGCGAGAGAGCAGTGCCAGCATGGTACATGGGGTGATTCAACACTAAATTTCAACGCTGTATACCTAAAAACAGAAACAGCCAGTATTAGTGTATTAGTCTTCGAAGCACAGATGTTCCACAGCACATATACAACTTGCTCTAGTTCACATTACTCACTCGGTATTTATCCTAAACAGAATGAAACATTGGAGTTGAACAGTCAAGTAAACAACAAGACAGAAACTCAAGTCATATGTTCCCACGTGAAACAGACTGAGTCATCAATATCTACAAGAACAAAGAAACCAGCACACCTCTTACAATTGTGTCATAGCATGAATAATGAAGTATTGCATAATGAATGAATGAAACAATGTTGTAACACTTGTTAGCCTTTAAGAATAAAACAAGAACAAAAGAAGAATGTATTGGTTCATTTAAGATCATTTAAAGGAGTTTATCAGGAGTGGAGAAGGGCCTCTGTTTGTGTGTTTATGAAGAAATTTAAGGGATGCTTTGTAAATTAATTAACATTATGCAAAACAAAAAGGTCAATCTCCCGTGTACAAAAACGTTTGGGACACTGTGTACATACACACAGCAGAGAATTAAGTAATATTACACAACATAAGCTAGCAAACAGAATCTACAGCAATAAGGGTGTCTAAAGGAGGCTGAGCTTGCATGAACATCGTAGAAGCAATCATCAAACATCTCTGGCTCAGGCGATACGTATGAACTGTTGCTTGCAGTGATGAGTAGCTATAAATCCTGGCCATTAAAATCCTTCTTCTGCTTGTGAAATAAATCACAGTACCATAATGAACTTCAGGTACCTGGATATTGCTCAGCTTTACCACATTTCTGAAAAAAATCTCTGATTATTATCATTTCCATTTCCAGCATTTGGCAGACGTCCTTATCCAGAGCGACTTACATTATCTCACGTTTATGCAACTAAGCAATTGAGGGTTAAGGGCCTTGCTCAGGGGCCCAACAGAGGCAGCTTGGTGGACCTGGGACCCGAACTCACAACCTTCCGATTGGTAGCCCGACACCTTAATCACTAGGCTATCACACACCTTATCAACTTGCACTGTACACAAACTCTTAAACTGGCGGATGTACAGACGGTGCACTTTTACATTTCAGATATTACATTTCAAATATCTAGTTTTTTAATTTTTACTTAAATAAAAACATCTAACGTGACACTTGCCAGAATTAGACACATCTATGCGATTGTAGGGACGTGATAGCTTAGTGGTTAAGGTGTTGAACTACTGACCGGACGGTCATAGGTTCAAATCCCAGCTGTCACTGCTGGACCACTGAACAAGGTCACTCTGGATAACAATGTCTGCTGTAAATATAAATCAACTTTTTAGTCCATCTGCTATAACTCTGTCTCCTTTATATTCGAATCATGTCAGAGAATCTAACTTTTTTTTTTTTTTTACAGCTGAGTCTGAACCCAGCAGTGTATCAGTGGCAGACCAGAGATGCTGGGATGTAAACTCATACCCTTCTGTGTGTGAACTCAGACCAGAGGTGGTGGGATGTGAACTCATACCCTTCTGAAACAACACACAGTGTATTGAACAAACCGCCCATGTTACTTACATGTTGAGTTTAAAGCAGAGCGCAAGACTGCAGATGGAGCCTGAAGCCATCCGGGACAACAGGAGTCATGGGGGACAGGATTATATTCAACAACAACACCGAAAGTAAAAGGCGTGTTTAAGACGCTAAAATTACTATCATGTCATTTCCAAACCGCATACAAGTATTTCTACGGGCAAAGTGGGAACGTTAGCAACCTGTCGGCTAACTGTAGAGCAGCTAAATATTTAGAGTAACCGGTTAATTAAAAAAAAGCGCATAATAAAGCGGTTTGTGTGGTGATTAGAGAAAGACGAGCGGGTTGTGGAGACGTTAAGGAGGAGAACTGACAAGGTTTCCTGTGTGGAGTTACACTATAACACCGAAACACTGACACTGTAACACGGCCTGTCAGAATGCTAATGCTAATGCTAACGTTGCTGTTGCTAACACACCGGGGCTCGAGCTGTGTATGTGTAGATGTGTGTGTGCGCGTGCGCGCTCCGCCCCGTGGTTCAAACGCTAAACCTCCGACTCCAACAGCACTACAGAAGTGTCCAGTGTCCGCTGGGGACAAGGCTGACATGTGTCCTGTAATGTCACACGCTTTACATACAGACTCTCCTTGCACTTCGGCTACAGCGATCCGCCGCCCCGGTGTCCGCCATGTTCCCGGAAGTCAACACTGATAAACGGAAAACGCGTCAGGGTCACGGGAACGCGCAGAGCTGTAGGTTAGAGATGTCATGGAAGGGTTATGTCTTATTCTCTCTCTCACACACACACACACACACACACACACACACACACACACACACACACACACACACACACACACACACACACACACACACACACACACACACACACACACACACACACACACACACACAGTAACAGACCTACTGTGACATCCCAGGAATAGGGGGTATAAAGTTAAATGATGATAACATACTTTTTACTAGTCAATTTTCTGTTGAGATAATTTTATTAAGTGTTTTTTTTTTGTAATCATCTTTGGACAACAATTCACAGTTCATTTAATACAAAATATTCTGAATACTCTTAAACCTCATATACATATATGTGAGTCTTGTGTGATCTGAGATGCTTTTCTGCTCACCACGGTTGTAAAGATCCTTTATTTATGTTACCAGAGTCTTTCTGTCATAAGAGGGGTTGATAAGTGTTCTTATTAATATAACATGAAGATCTAAGATACTACTACAAGTAATAATAATAATAATAATAATAATAATAATAATGATGATGATGATGATGATGATGACGATGATGATTATTTGTCTTTTGACAAATAATGCACCCAAATACTTAACTGTTTTCTTAAACACTTAAAATACTTTTAAAGACCAAATAGAAATTATTCAGAACATTTAAAAGTTTTAAAATGTAAAATGTCGTCTATTTCTCTGCTCCTCTCTATTTGAGCAGTATGGTTATAGCACGTGTTACCAGCAGGTGGCAGTAAAAGTTTATAACCAAATCCATTATAACCTAATCAAAGAAAATGTTACAAGTGCATGTTAAGGCGAATAAAATTATAATATTCATTCATGTTTCATCACTGTTTTGCAATATTTGCATAAAACTATATGTGTATATGAGGACACTGAAGGCACCTTATAGTGATAATGAAGTAGGTCATTCAGTGTGAACCAAAACAAAACAAAACTAAATAATTATTGTCATCATTTCAGGTTGGAATGGCTCCAATGCATGCTTCCCTATGAATTGCACTCCAGGCTCATGGAGATTACAAATAGATGTGAAATAGATATTAACAAGTTCTGTGAAAACGCAGCTTAAAAGTTAATATAAAAAATTTATTAAAAAAAAGCTAGGCATAAATTAATGGCTAAAAAAATACTGTCAATGAAACACATACTAGCCAAATCTGTCACATGGTCTTCTGATTGTAATAATGATAATGCTTACATTTAGGCTTTAAATCCTAGTAAAAGTCACCATGAAGCCTAGCTTTTTTTTTTTTATTGAATTTTTATATTAAATTTTACGCTGCATTTTCACAGAACTTATCTTGCACCGTTACAGCACTGCTTTGCTCACGGACAGAGCCCTTGATGCTGAAGAGCCTTTGGCATGCAGTTAAAGACTGTGAGACACCTAGAAAATTTCCATACGAAGAGACGGGACGCAATTGCGTGAGATCAGTGTGTATTTTATTGAAAGCACTCAATATATCTTGCTGGTCACTACCCAGGCAGACAGGGTTATTATCCATGTCTCTAAAACCTGGAGTTAGTGCTCTCTGCACAAAAATGTTGTCTCAGCTGCAGCAGTATGTTTATTTACAGTATCCGTGAGCTACAAATAGTCCCCAACAGTGTGCAAAAAAAGTCAATAAGCTGCAAAAGAAACAAAACGGCATTATAAATTAAAGGTTAGATTTGTTTCCACACATTTCTAAGTAAATGGTGATATCAAACACATTTCTGCTCTCTGAGATGCCCCAAAATATCTTGTGCTGAATGCCAACAGTGTGTGTGTATATATATATATATATATATATATATATATATATATATATATATATATATATATATATATATATATACTCAAATAATTTAAATATATATGTATATTATATCTCTTGTATATATATTTATATATATATATATATATATATATATATATATATATATATACTCAAATAATTTAAATATATATGTATATTATATATATATATATATATATATATATATATATATATATATATATATATATATATATAATATATATAAATTATTTGATTGCTATTAATATATACAGTTTATGTATGTACTGAAAATGTCCCATAAGTTGATTTCACAATGTTCAAGACATTCCGATAATAATTCCAAGTTTTCCATTAAACGCTGTCCAACAAAGAGTAGACACACAGAGCACAGAGTAAATCATTTGGACTTTGATTTGAGTGAGTAACAAAACCTGTTTGTGAGTTTGCTTAACTTAAAAAAAAACCCTGTAATGAACATGGCTTTTAATCAAGGTTAAAAATGGTGCACCAAAGTGCAGACTTGGATGAGGAATTACACAGCTTAATTGTCTTATTGTGACTGAGCAATATATAACAAAGCAGGTTTGTGGATTACTGGTATAAAATACATTTATTTCTGTATTACACTAATTTTCACAGCACATGGCTGCCAGCAATCTTTTTTCTTAGAGCAAATTCATCTATTCCTTTATAACTATTTAAAAACAGAGATATGTGTACTGAAATGAATAATAAAATGTCTCTTGTTTACATTCAGTATTTACTGTGAGGCTGTAGTTGCAGTTAAGGCAGTTTAATAAGTTTTACAAAATAAAACTATTACAAAATAAAAACAAGGTCAAAACCAGCAGTGGCTGGTGATCAACAAACATTGAAGCAAAATACATTTTGTGCATTTTGTGATAGGAAAGTGAACAGATTGGTGTGAGTGATCAGAATAAATGTGACTGTAAGTGTGGAAGTACGTGCGTGTGGTAGCCTAGTGGTTATGGTGCTGGACAACCAATCGGAAGGTTGTGAGTTCGATCCCAGGTCCCCCAAGCTGCCACTGTTTGGGCCCCTGAGCAAGGTCCAATTGCTCAGTTGTATAAAAATAAGATAATGTAAGTCTGCCGTAAATGTAAATGTAAGTATGTGAGTGTTCTAGGTGTTGGACTCTGGGGTCACAGTGCATGTTGGGGAATACTGAGGCAGGAGTCACCCAACATGACAATAAGACGTACCTCAGCTTCTCAGTGTCTGGCAGCAGAAACAGTGACAATAATCAGGGTCCCGTTCTAGATCGAACTACAACATTGATACCCGGAAGCAATGCCTCGCCACAGCATCTCCATGTGTTTCATGTCAGGAACATAAAGCAAGATTTACAAATTGGGTGGTGGGAGTATGTGGAAGTGCAGGTTTGGGAATAGAGAGTAGAGCCAGTGAAGGTGAGTGATAAGGATTGTACATCTTTACTGAATATGACTAAGAAATAAATGTTCTGTATTACAGTGAACTGCGACTAAAAGATTTTTTAAAAAGGTCAGAGAAAAGCACCTCAAGACAGACAGCCAATCAGAAGGAGTTGTGAGTGTGTGTGCTTCTTTGTGTTTCTAAAATCATTCTCATCAGCCCGTTCTAACGTTGTCTTTGTTCATATTTACTCAAACCAAAGTCCAAAGGTTTTTAGAATATTTACTCTGCTGGACAGCACTGGATGACATAACAGTTGGCAATAACCCCTTTTTAAATAAAACAACAAAACAAAAAACAACAAGAACAACCAGAAAAACCCCCAACAAAATACAGGATTTGAAGTTTCTGCTTTTAATGAACATTTTTTTTCTATGCCCAAGATTTACTGTGCAGTTTCTGAAAGATACCTGTACATCTTTTCACAAACTAACTAGGGTCCTCTTCCACTGAGCGAGGTTAGATAAGTCTTTAAAAAATAAGTTCCTTTGCCATATTGCTTTTGTTAAAAAAAATTGTAAGTTCTAAAAACAGGTCTATGCAGTGTAAGGAAATTGAGAGACCAGTATAATGTATATTGTGCAGATGTGGAGAAACATCCTAAAATTTTCAGTGTGCATTATGGATCTAGACATAATGCTTTGTCTGGTGAAAACATTCATGCAATACAGGCATGTACCTGTATTCAACCTTTTAGCTAGAAAATGAAAAATAAAACAAGGCATTGTAGTGGATTTGGCCGTTATAAGCTTTGCCAAAAAGACCTAACTGGGTTGTATGAGCTGCCTAGCACATCAGCACAAAGATAGTATGTCTGTCCTTGTTAACCCTACCACCTGCTCCTTTGATCCAATCCCTTCCACAATCCACTGGACGGAGTAGAACTCATATTCATTATTTAAAATATCTGTAAGTTGTTGGGTAGAATTAGTATTACCACTTCGATGAATTTCCAAAGATTATCATCATTACTGTTATCTAATGTTTGAGAGAACAGGGATCGGCTACAGCTGTCATCAGTTGGCTTTACTTAACATTTATCTACATTTTCTGGTCCCTTGCTGATGGCATACCATCAAAAATCGTCAAGATCGTCGTTATTATTTGCTTTGATTCTCTTTGTACTTTTCCTTGTAAGTAAATTTCAATGCTTCCACTTTTGTATCTTAACATGATTTAAAAAAAAAAGTAAATTAGTTTTCCCCATGAATATTCTCAGGTTGAAATCAATTTCACTCTTTGTCTTTTAAACTACGCTCTGAGTGTAGCTAAGGGCTAACAGTGTAGTCAAACCGCCCATCACAGTCAGAGTGCTACGTGTTTGCGTTTGTGCAAGCTTTCCTCGAGTTCAGAGATAAGACGTGATCCGAGACACAAACAGCTCATTTGTCCTGCACGGCATGGATGGCGCACTAAAAGTCGTGCTGCTGGCAGCCCTGATTCTGCTGGTATCTGCGGAGACTCCTGACACTACAAAGTTTCCTAAGGAGTTACAAGTACACATTGACAATGCGCTGAAAAATGTGAGAGATACGTATAAAGATCATCATGTTGCTTTTCATTCCATCAAAGGAAATCCGAGGGTAAGTGCTGTCAGCATTTTAAAAATGAATTATTCATACACATGCAACAGGGCTGAAATGCTGGGAGAAAAAGTGTGTCTCTCCAAATTTACCAAAAACTATGAACAAATATTCAATTATTTTCAGGTCAACAAGCATTTAAGAACATAAGCACATATGTATTTGTTATTAGTAGTGATATATTGTATTTGCTTTGCTTAGTAAAATATCCTGTAAGTTTTGCTTTTCTGTAAAATGGATAGTTTGATTCTTGGTTTCTTGTTTTATCAGTAGATTTTGTTAAGGATTGAATCTATTGAATTTAACCAGAAAGCAGCAAATTAAATAAATTGGTATCATTAAGTATAGACAAAGGTAATGTTGACATTTTCATCTAATTAGTTATGGGTAGGTTCGTCCTATGTGTTTGTTATGGCAGATCAGCTTCAAATCTGAAAGTAAACAGTTAAAAAAATAAAGAGCCAAAAAAAAAAGTGAAAAAGTATGGTGACCCATACTCAGAATTTGTTCCCTTCATTTAACCCATCCAAAGTGCACACACACAGCAGTGAACACACACACACTGTGAACACACTGTGAACACACACCCGGAGCAGCCATTTATGCTGCGGTGCCCAGGGTGCAGTTGGGGGGGTTCGGTACCTTGCTCAAGGGCACCTCAGTCGTGGCCGGCCCGAGACACGAACCCACAACCTTAGGGTCAAACTCACTAACCATTAGAGCACGACTTCCCCCAGCGTTTACTCACTCACTCATTTTCTACCGCTTATCCGAACTACCTCGGGTCACGGGGAGTCTGTGCCTATCTCAGGCGTCATCGGGCATCAAGGCAGGATACACCCTGGACGGAGTGCCAACCCATCGCAGGGCACACACACTCTCTCATTCACTCACGCAATCACACACTACGGACAATTTTCCAGAGATGGAACCTACCATGCATGTCTTTGGACCGGGGGAGGAAACCGGAGTACCCGGAGGAAACCCCCAAGGCACGGGGAGAACATGCAAACTCCACACACACAAGGCGGAGGCGGGAATCGAACCCCGACAATGGAGGTGCGAGGCGAACGTGCTAACCACTAAGCCACCGTGCCACCTTCCCCCAGCGTTTAAATAATGTTAAATAATGCTAAAGCCTACATGCATTACATGAAAGGCCAGTTCATGTTTAACCTTTTACTTCAAATCACTCACTCATCATCTCACTCACTCATTTTCTACCGCTTATCCGAACTACCTCAGGTCACGGGGAGCCTGTGCCTATCTCAGGCATCATTGGGCATCAAGGCAGGATACACCCTGGATGGAGTGCCAACCCATCGCAGGGCACACACACACTCTCATTCACTCACGCAATCACACACTACGGACAATTTTCCAGAGATGCCAATCAACCTACCATGCATGTCTTAGGACCGGGGGAGGAAACCGGAGTACCCGGAGGAAACCCCCGAGGCACGGGGAGAACATGCAAACTCCACACACACAAGGTGGAGGCGGGAATCGAACCCCCAACCCTGGAGGTGTGAGGCGAACGTGCTAACCACTAAGCCACCGTGCCCCCCTACTTCAAATCAATATTTTAAAAATGTGTACTAATGTGGCTAGCTTTTCCCCTTTTTCACAGTTAATGAACAGCATCTACAATGTAAATCTCCAACTGACAGTCAAGGAGTGTAAGAAGAATCCTGGCAACACAGACGAATGTGTTCCACAGAAGCTGTTGGTATGTATTATACGTATCCTTATAAACCTTAACTTATATATATATATATATATATATATATATATATATATATATATATATATATATATATATATATATATCTAAATGCAAATTCCATGTTACATTAACATACTTAATAACAATAGATACGCTGCAGCTGTGGATATTTTGTAACATCACAAAGTCTTTCCTAAGCAAAATCCATCCTTTTTATTTTTACACAGTACTTGATTGACTGCCTTTTGTGTAAGACAAAAGATAATCAAGAGCTGCTTGATTGCGCCAAATGGATAGACGTCAAAAATGTAAGTCACAAATATAACATAGGAGCAACTAGAAATACACACCACCAGAGATGGGGGACTCGAGTCATATGACTTGACTCGAGTCAGACTTAAGTCACAAATTTGAGACTTGAGACTTGCTTGACAGATAAAAAAAGACTCGACTTGACTTCGACATTCATGACTTGAGACTTGACTCGGACTTAAGTTAAATGATTCAGAGATGGGGGACTCGACTTGACTCGAGTCAGACTTAAGTTGCAAATTTGAGACTTGCTTGACAAATATTAAAAAAAGACTCGACTTGACTTTGACTCGACATTCATGACTTGAGACTTACTTGTGACTTGCACGTGTGACTTACTCCCACCTCTGCACACCACAGCCGACCTAAAGACATAATCTGTACTGGTTGCAATAATTACACTAGAATATTTTTTCTTTTACAGAAAAGACGTGATAACGTTCGTGGTACCTGTAGGGAAAATTTGACTGGAGCTCACTCACTTTTTCTGAAGGATCATCAGGATTCAGGCAGATGTCCTGGGTGTATGTGAAGCTGCAGAAATCACAACAGCAAAATTCTACCTATATATATATATATATATATATATATATATATATATATATATATATATATATATATATGTGCATGATTTACAGTTCATTGTGTAAACAATAACATTGTGGAACATTGTGTAATTGTGTAATAACAAACATCTGTACACACTACACAAATGTGTCAGTTTTTTTTATTTTTATTTTAACAAAAAATCACAGCCTTTAGTTCCCCTTGTGATCTAGCAGCAGGATCTGGGTTCAATTCCCAGGCAAAGATCCAACCCAGCCACTGACGGCTTAACTCTCGGTGCCGGTACCAAACCTAGATAAAGTCAAAGTACAAGATATAATTTGACCCTAATGTTAAAGTGTAACTTCTGTCCTCCAAATATCTGCTTATCGGCGCAAAAAATAAAATTGGGTTATATTTCTTAGTAACAAGCCATCATTTAAAACCAGTGTTCAGTTTACATTCATGCATTTGGTGTTCAGATGTGAATTAAGCTATATGACAGATTTTATATCATTGTTGTTGAGCAGGTCCTTGTTGAAAACTCGTGCTGCTGAGAGACAAAAAAAAAAAAAAAACTTTCTACAAGAAATAGGTGAAGTATGTCTGCCCTCCACACACAGGAAATCAATCGAATTTCTGGTCAACATAATGCACCCTCCAATTAATTACCCTCACACCATTTCTTTCAGGAGTGCAGACCGAAGCCGTTTATGCTCAACACGTGAGCAGATCTGCACAGTAGATATGGTCAGTCACAGAGAGAGCCTGTTTCCCGTCCACCCCATTAGTAAAGACGGTACATGTTTGTCAGGAAGAAGCGTTATTAATATATACAATGTTTAAATGTAGTGTGTAATTTTCACATGTATAGGAGAAAATCTTAGTGTTTCGACCGTTTATATCAAAGTAATGTGATTAAAAAAAGAAAAGTAAACCATCCGTCCATTCTACATTTTTATCCATCAGAGCCAAAATAACAGTTGTGTGGTCCTTACCAACGTCTATAAACACAACCTCAGGTGACGACAACATAACAGATGTTTTTATTCCCCACAAAAAAGAACCAAAATTCAGAAGCCAGGTAGAAAAAAAAAATCAGTACACTCAATAATTCAATGTGTTGTGAAGAACTTCTGGCCCAATCTTCTTCACAGCATGGCTTTGATTACTGATGTTCGAAGGGAATCGTTTATGCACACAACTCACATTAACACCTTTATTTTTTCTCCTCCTGGTGTGACTTATCATTGTCCTGTTGCACAGATTTGTCTCTAAAAAAATTCTCATATATAAAGTGGATTTGACCGTTATCTCAATAACTAATTGTGCAAAGTTACGTGGTTTTTAAAACAAGTCCAAATCATTACCCCTTCACGCTAAGCAGCAGGTATAATGATTGTCAGCTACCGCTTGGACTCCAAAGGATACTGATCCAAACCTTTAATGGTTTATTTAGAGACATTATCACAACACTTAGTCATCTTATTCTTTTTGAAGATAAGGCCCTTTTCCTAGCCACCCTTCCACAGAAGCTGTGTGTTATACTTTTTCTGACTGTACCAGTCATAAACACAAACATTCAAAGAGTTAACAAAAGCATGTAGGTCACACGATGAAGCTCTTGGGTCTGTCATTAGATCTCTGAGCACTGAACAGTCTGAACTTGGACTGAAATTGGCCACTCCTGAGAAACCTGGCAACTGGCTCATAACCTGAACACAATCCTTCACACTGTAAAATGATAAATTTCAATTTCTTTTAGCAATAAAACCTCTAAAGTTGTTTAAGCATTCCTAGATTGATAAGGAGCAAAAATTACTTCTCTGAGATCAAGGCATCATGTAAACACACACCGTTTTCATAGAGGTGGTCACACTTCTTAATTATTGACTAATCTTTTGCCATAGCATGCTTCATAACACAGTTCAAATAATCATTGATAATCAACTAATCAATGAAATTCTTTGCTGACTGTGATTGAATTTTATTGATTAGTTGTTGCAGCATTACTTGATTGTGGATTATTCTTATTAGTCAAAATGCTAATTGGTAAAAGAAAAAAACTGATTTAAAAACTAAAGCTTTGACACCACATTCAACACCACTAAATCAGTGTTAGGTTATTGAGCCAAGTGATGGTCAATCAACACAGGTGTCATGTTTGAAGAATTTATTTTCTGGACATTCAGAACCAAAAAGTTATAACAAGATAATGAATCTTCTGAAAAAAGTATTTTTTGGAATAAAAAAAACAAAAAACAAAAACAAAAACCTGCAACCTAATCCAAACTATAACTGATGGGGAAACATAACCAATACAAAAACTTTCCAGTCCTTCACAGTACACAACAGTGATTTAAAAAAAAAAAAAAATAAATGTATCCATGAGTGTTTGCGTTTGTCCCCAAACAGGATCTGTAATAATATTAATATCAACATCAATAAAAAATAATTACAGGTTAAAAAGTGGGGCTTGCACCACTGGGAATAGTGGTCAGCAGCTGTATCAGTAAGTGTGTGAGAGACACAAGAGAGCAGGTCACTGAAGAAGGGGTTGGATTATTTTTTCCAGTCTATGCCGAGAGATCACTGTTGTCAAACCGCTCCTGGTCGTAAACCTCAGCGACGACTTTCCGACCTCCAAACCAGCGGTTGTTAAGCGCCTGTATGGCCTTGTTCATCTCAGATGCTGCTGAAAACTCCACAAATATCTTAACGATGACCTCTGCATCCTCCTCCTCTCCCTGCTTCTCCTGGTAAATAATCACTCTGTTGACAGCGCCAAACTTTCCACATTCTTCAGTTACCTCACCTTCCAGGTCATCGTCTATGTCTTCGGGGCCTACCATGTTCCTGAGCACCATAACTGTTGACTGTGGGTGAAGAGAAGCAGTGTTTTATGACAATGGCATGCTGTTAGTCATTACAGAAATTCCAAGGGTTAAAATCATTTGCACTAATAGATTCATAACATCGGTGCATCAAAAACCACTTTCCAATGCAACGGCAGTACACAGGTGGAGATATCAACCGAAAAAATTAGGGAAACTTGACGGACGCCGTCTTCAACTAAAGTGGCATGTTATGGTTGTGTGAAAGGACTACTTAATGCAATTAATTTCATTATTGCTGCTCTATCAGCAGGGTGCCTCTGGGAAAATGGATCTGGAAACCTGGCACTTTCATATACAACACACACACACACACGTGTTACTAATCTCAATACAAGCAAAGCTTAAAGAGTAGATTAAATTACAAACCAGTATCAATGCTGGTAACAATTAGTAATTAGGGGGACGTTGTGGCCTAATGTTTAGAGAGTTTAACTCCTAACCCTAAGGTTGTGGGTTCGAGTCTCGGGCTGGCAATACCACGACCAAGGTGCCCTTGAGCAAGGCACCAACAGGATCTAAAGCCCTAAATCTCACCTCTTGCTTCCTCAGCAGTTTCTGCATGACCATGTGTCTAGCACTGCTGCCTGAGATGCTCATGTGCTCCTGTTCACTGAGCATCTCCTGGCCTGTCCCGTCAAAGGCCGCTTCCTCATCTTCCTTATCCTTCTTCTCTTTGGCCTCCTGTGCGGCAGCCACAGCAGCAGAGATCACCGGCGGAGAGGCCAGAACAGGGTTCACCAGGCCCACTTGGGGTATTACAGGGCGTGCTGGTGTCACACCTGCACAGAACGGAGCAGTCAGAACATTTGCTGTAGACACCAAGTACAAACAGAGCAACAGAAGACTATAAAGCCCTCTAAATATTGTGTGTACAAATAAGGGATTTATTTAAAGCCCAAGTGCCCCCAAAACAGACAAACCACAATCTGACTTAAAATATTTCCTTTACATTTTTACACTGTATTATAAAATCATTAAAACAAGATTAAAATGAAAGGTCAAAAAGAAAAAAAAAAAAAAAACAGCTAGTGACACTTAGAACTAGCTACTTTTCTCTGAATACACTCTGAATTTGCTAACTATCAGCAAGCAGGTAAATACATAAAATAATACTGCAAAAGAGGGACATCGGATGTAGATTTTCAAATGAAGAAAAAGGTGAAGAAAATGGGGCCAGTCTTCCTCCTTATGGACAGATGAACTTCACACATCCCTGTAAGGGCTCTTTTCCCCTCCCTCATGTCAGTCAGTTCAGTTGAAATATTACCCAGATCAACTCCATAAAATATACAGCACTCACTGGCCAATGAGAATGAGAGATTTGATTATGAGGGGAGGGGCTAGAAACAATCCTCTTCACACTTGGTTGGTGGGGGGAATAAGAGGCCACGGTCAGGGTGATTGTGGATTGTGGAGAGTAAAGACAGGGGAGGGAATATAGAGACAGAGAGAAAAAAAAAAATAAAGAGAGAGAAAGAGCGAGAGAGAGAGAGAGAGAGAGAGAGAGACAGAGAGAGAGAAGAGAAAATAAAACAGAATCTATTAGTGGATAGGTCCTATGACAGACCTTATTCAACTATGTAATTGTGTAGAAAACTAAAGAAACCTGGGGAAGAGAGTGGTTTGAACACAAGCTATAGCCTGGCATGTTTTAACAGAACATAAAAGGACAACAAATGTAACAGTACAAAATAAGGTGTGCATGAAATTCAGTACCAAAAGCTACAATTCATGACATTTACTGCTCACGAATTACAATACCACAGTAAAGATAATCACTCCCAAAGAAACACAACCAGTTACACAGTTTGTAGCAGTAAGGATTAAATAAAATGATTGGAATTATATGCAAGTCTGCATGATTGGCTAAAAGTTAAAATAAATAAATAAAATTAAATAACCATTCATGCAGACAATTCCAGGGTCAACAAGGGTCCACAGCGTTTAAAACGCATAATGTTAGGCATACACAATACAATTTCCAGCCTAATTTTCTTCAACATTCAGATAACGTCCTTTGTTTTCATTTAATTCTTTGTTTTCATGCTCTTCAAGGGGTGGAAATGGATGATTAGTTAGCCAAAACACCCCTGGATTAAGTTGCTGGAATAAGCGATTTTTTTTGCGATGTAAGAAAAGGACAGACCTAGCTACCTCAATGAATTATTTCTCAGGACGTCAGGAAAAATTCATCCACCCGTCCTGACGCTAGTAATAAAATGGTACAAAATAGAGAACGAGTTATGAATAAAGCGGATCGAGGTTACGTTAGCAGAGCTGTAACAATTAGTCCTAGCATACACTGGCGTTATTGAAAATCTGCTCACAGAATATATAACTACACTCCTTATAATTGTGAATGCAAGTAACTGTATCGTCGTGTTCAGCATGTGCATGCTTCCCTTTTAGATCCACCAGAGCAAAGTGCAGAAACTTTTTAGACCAGCAGAATAAGGTTCGTGTCTCATATACAGTGTTAATTCCAACATTGAATTTTGTACAATATAAATATATAAATCATATGCTGCGGCGGTTAAAACCTCATCAGGAAATACTAGGAGATTTAAAGCTGTACAGTGTATGCCTAGGCATTACCGTTGTTTCTGCAAAGAAATTAAACAATAATCAGTTTTTCCACTTTGCAGCTGATTAATTGTCGGACCCCATTCATACTCCAACCACGTAAGCATCATGCTGGGACTCCATGCACATGCTAGATGTAATACACATTAGGTGACAATGCTAGAAGCACGATTAAGCTTCTACCATGTGTCAAGCCAGGAGAATCATAAGACCCTGGCCTACCTGTGATGACCCCTGGGGCCTGGGCTGCCATAACGGCCTGGGGGATCTGTGGCAGGTTCACAGAGCCGGCCGTCATTGCCCCTAGGATTGATGCACCAGCCACCGCTTCCTGGAACAAGAGGGGGACATATAGGAACACCGCCCAGACAGCGCCCGTTAACCAGTACATACAGGGTACGGACAAGACAGGACGAGACAGGACAAGGAAAGGACAAAGACTCACATGGACAAGACCTGGGCCTGCTGCATATAAAATGGCATAAAAAAAGGACCTTTTTACTAGGGCCATTCACTTCCAGATCATTATGAACGTTATCAAGGGAGCCAAAAGCTGCAGAAGTCTTAATTGGCTGAGTAAAGAGCGATAGAATATAATATTTTATTTCTATATAATGTGTGTGTGTATATATACACACGTGTATGTATATGTATATATATATATATACACACACACACATTTTTTATATATATATATATATATATATATATATATATATATATATATATATATATATATATATACATACATACATATATATATATATATATATACACAAATATATATATATATATATATATATATATATTTATTTATTTATATGCGCATATACATACACAGTGTAGACTAAAAGTCTGAGACCACTAGTGTTTGGTTTTGCAATCTTTTCTTATTTAATACAGAGCAACTTGAAAGAAAGTACTTGTATATTTACATGAAGTTCAGGTTCTTAGTGTTTTGGTATAGTATTTAATGACAGGATTTGTGCAAAATCTGATTATCCATGTTTAGCCATATCCACTGATGTGTAGCTTATAAGAGTTATTGCTTAGGCAGAAGAAAATCTGACATTTGTTAACACGGTCAAGATCACAAATTTGCTTACATTTAAATAGTTACATTAGATGTGATGCACACTTAAACAAACAAAAATGATAAATACAAATATAATAAATAGAAAAACTATTTGCATTTTAAAAAAAAAAAAAAAAAAAAAAAAAAAAAAAGAGTCAAAGATCTACGGAAGCGTATTGCATTCACTTGAGTAAAAAAAAAAAATCTACTCTGTTTTTCTGAATTAACGACTTAATGTGGATTGCATGGAAGTAAACATGTCCCGCCTTTCAAGTTTAATCAGTTGAACCGATATGGTATGCTTCACGGATACAAGATGATGCATCTGAAATGCACTCAGACTGGCTATGTGGTGACACAAGAGACAATCAGGCAATTGTTGAAAATACTGGATCTCCATGGAGTGCAACTGGGGCGCCGGAATCGTCTTCGGCGACGTTTGTATCATAATCCAGGCCAAAACTTTTTATGGCATGTTGATTCATATGATAAACTCAAACCATATGGGATCTGCATGAATGGTGCAATCGACGGGTTTTCACGAATGGTGATACGGCTACCGTGAAGCATAACATATCGGTTCAACTGATCCTGGAGAAACACAGCAATGTCAAGCAGATCAGAATGTTCTTTTCGTCTGAACAGGCGCAAAGTCTTGAGGTGTCTGCGCAAAGTTGATGCACTAATAACAACACCATTTATATTACTTAAAGACAGCAGTATCTCCCAATGTCTCAAACCCAAAGTAAAATAAAACCGGATTAAACTTGAAAGGCGGGACATGTTTACTTCCATGCAATCCACATTAAGTCTTTAATTCAGAAAAACAGTAGATTTTTTTTACTCAAGTGAATGCAATACGCTTCCGTAAAGATCTACTTCATTGTAGTCTCAGATGTTTAAATCCCACTGTGCGAAAATGTGGAAACAGATGATATGAGGGTACTTAAGTTACATTTTACAGTTTTAAACTTGTAAAATGTAAATGTATGTTTTGGATTTTAGTAGAAAATATTTGTTTTCATTAGTTTTTGTTAACAAAACATCTTGTTCTGTTAGCCTATATATTGTGCTGCACATTATGTCTTCTACAAATGTTTGACATTTTGTCAGATCTACTGGAAAGGGGACTCTGTATACAAGTTTTTGCAAGCTTTTACAAGCTCTCCGGTGATGCAGCAGGTAAAACAAATCCGATATCATTTTATTTGCATCACCAAAGGAAGATTCCTGACTCTCTTGTGAAATTTTCTCGTGAGATCCAGGTCTCTAGCTCCTATTGCAGATCACTTTGGATAATTCTACTTGGCCGACGGATTCACAAAAATACTCTTTTGCAATTACTTGTGATTAGACAAATCCAACAGTGCGCCAAGCCTCATTATTTCTCCAAAAGGCCAGACTTGCATGTTTCTAGGAGAATATTATATTATGTATTTTTATCTAAGGAGAAAGTTAAACTGAGAAGCCAACAGAACATCCTGCAGCAAATGGTTTGGCATTTTCCAAAATAACTAAACAGTTCAAGATTTCTAACAAAGACATTTAACAACTAACTGCCTGTAAATTCAATGCAATCAGGCCCAAGCCAGGACATACAGAACATCATGACAAGACAAAAGAGCTAAACTAACTTGCAAGATTTAAAACTAGTAATAAATTTTAAATATTATACAATATTACAGCTAATGTTATTTTATTTGTATAGTAAACAGTTGTGTATATAAAAAAAATATACATATATGACAAGTATGACAACATATGACAGATTATAGGTTTTCACTAGCTGGGTAAAGTGTTTTTTAAAAAGATGTCTATAGGTCAATGATTTGTGCTGTAGCATAGACTGGGTAAGTTTACATGTTATAAAATGGACTGACGATCCAAAAATGGAAATGCAAAACAATTAACTTGTAAAGCATAAAAAATCAACCTCGATATTTAAATGACGATTTATGAAAAGTACAGATTAAGTGGATTTCCTGATACATCCACTTAAGGTGTTAATTAAGGCCTAAACACATGCATATCTATATTTAGCAAACTGAAATAAGAGATGCAGGTAATAACTCAAGGCCCGAGGCACCCAGATGAATATGAGGCATAATGCTGCCTTTTATATTTTAGCAGTGTGAGCTGCCTGGGACCTTCAGTCACCTGAAACTACAGCTGCCCAATCAACATCCTGAATTTACATGGCTGTCAAATTAACATTCTCTTCAGACATCTATGGCACAAATGATTACCAGCATTACTAGGAGGTCCTGAAGACAAGTCTCTCCGCACACTTATAAAATCTACACAAAACAAAAAAGCACCAGCGTGCTTGGAACAGAATTGCCTGAAGGATTTACCAGACAGTTGAGGAAGTCTTCTGTCCGATTCTCCGGAGTGGAAAGATTCCATGCCATCTGTTTTTGGAGTTTACACGCTATGTTATCTTTCTGCATGTAAAAAGCTCGGTCTCATATAAGTAATGCTGTCTTCATGCCAGTCAAAACCTAAACTGACTTAAAGCAAGCCCTTACATACAGCACTATGTATCTCCACTAGCCTTATAAGCCCATTTAAAAAAAATAAAATTTCAGGCTGCCTTATTTTAATCAAGGAACCATTTTAGAGCCAAATGGAAGCAGCTGATCTCACACACACACACTCACACACGCACACTCTCTCTCCTGACTAACAATAGATGGTTAAAAAAGCAAAAGGGGCTCACCTGGGCGGTGATTTTGGCAGTTGCTGCAGCAGCAGCTACAGCAGCAGCAGGGGGAAGGCCCCCCGGTGCGGTGGGCGCCAGCATTGGGATGGGCGGGGTGACTGCCTTGCCCACACGTAGATATTGACCACCCAAATCAAACAGGTTCATAGAGGACACTGCGTCCTGCGCTGACTGGGCCTTGTCATACTCTAGAGAAAAAGGGAACAGTAATATAAGACTCAACAGGTCTGAGAGAAAGGTTCAACTTAAATCTTCTGGCAGAGCACTGTGTCATTTACTGTGTAATTACCAGAGGGCACTTATGGCAAATTGTCCGCAACTGAGCCTAAGGAAAATAACGACAACAACAAAAAAACAAAAACTTACTATGAAAGCATGTGAGGAACCTGCCCCCACCCCTCCTCTATCCCCTGCGAGACATATGTAGAGAATAGCATTCCGCTATGACTGACCGCTCTCGGCCGCATACACAGTATTTACAACCGAACACAAACCGGAGGCCTCGCTCTCACCTATGAAGCCGTAGCCCTTGTGTTTTCCTGTCGTGGGCTCCCGTGCCAGCATACAGGACTTGATTCTCCCAAAGGCCTCAAAGACGCTCTTGATGTCGTCGTCCGACAGGTCAGGGTGCACAGAAGCTACGTAGATTCTGTTAAAGGCGCGGGCTTCTTCGGCTAACTGGTCTATGATTGGCTGAGCCTGACCGATGTTGCTAGGTCGTCCCACCTTTGAGGATACATTAAAACGAATAAAAAACACATCTGATATTTAACTGTTGTAATTATCCTAATCTCAGCAGATTGACGTTAAAAATCATTCTACAGTTTTAAGTAATCTGATGTGTTATATAAAGAAAAGAGACACTTACTTTAATGTTTCTTCCACCTAACATGACCGAGTTCATCTGCTCTAATGCCAGCTGTGCTGCCTCCGGTACCTCATACTCTACAAATGCGAAACCCTGTAGAGAGAGAGAAAGGGATGGACATCTTCTGGTCAGACTCTTGGAAAAAAGGTAAGTCAGTGAGTCAAACCTGTATAATGAACAAGGAAACTTTCATACCTTGTGCTTTAGTGTAACCGAGTCCCAGGACATGTCGATGCTCTTGATTGGCCCGAAAGGAGCGAATGCTTGTCTAATGGTATCCTCTCCAAGCTCATAGTAGATTGAGCCTACGTAAACACGGCACATTATGGCAAGTGCTCGCTGCCGCTGTGCTGCAACCTGAAATGAAAAACTCAGACCTCAGTCTACTCCAAAAGATCAAATAAAACCCATTAATTAAAAAATACAAATAAAAGCACGAATTCTTTCAGTGATTGCGGACAGGACCAGCATACTCTGAACATACTGGCACCCAAAGACATAGCACTGGCCCTGCTTTACCTCCTGACATCACAAACATGAGTACTGAGCAACTACATGTATGCCAAGAAATAGAGGAAGACCATGCTCTTGCCTTATTAATAGTTCATATCTGTTTACAAAGCCTGAAAAAAGTAAGCTATTCGCTGTTGCTTACCGACTGTAACGGTGAAAGCGAGTCACCGAAGCCAGCCATGGTCAGTGAGGCCATCTGTATGGAATTGGGTATCTGGAGTAAAGTGACAGATTTGCAATGATGCATCTGGTTTAAAATTTCTGAATGGTTCTCAAATTATTCTCTTAATATACAAAGAATGGTTATGTTAATCATATTTACAGCCAGGTCTCCAAAACTGCATGCAGATTCAACAAGGAGGTTTTTCCAAAAGCCATCCAAGTTATCTACAGGTACCTGGAGGTTGTTAATCGGCTGTTGCTGAGCGAGGCTCTGTTTGACCAGCACACTCTTGATGCTCTGCTCCATGGCATACTTCTTTGCCTGTGATAAAGCCATGGAAATTCAGTACAAATTCAGCAAAAACTCATATTAACCGTTTTGGGGTATGACTCATTGTGGAGCATGTCCACATTATTACATAAAACCCAAAGCACACACCAGCAGATGAGAATACTACTTAGACACGTCACACTAGTACTGAAGGCATCAATCTAGCTTTTCTCTTCTCCAATAATTGCATTCAACAAGTACAGGAATGGAGAACAAGTCCATAATTATCAACTGTTAACTCAATCCAGCTGACATGATTATCGCTTTACAGAGACAAAGCGGTGAGTGTTAGACTGCAGTATGTGTGTAAAGATGTGGTCACCTTTTGCAGGGCCTCCTGCTGTTCAGGCGTGAGAGGCGGCAGGCCAAGCTTCGAGGCTGTGCTCTGTCCATTCTCCATCATCAGAGCCTTGCCTCCCTGTGGAAAACAGACTTGTGAGACCCAAAGCTTGTGTGATATAACCCTTAATTTTATAAACAATTTAATTTCAGAGCAAACACAGCCTTAAATTTGGGGGAAAAAAGATAAACATTTAGTTCAGATGAGAGCACAATTTTATACTGAAGTGCAAATCTAACAGAAGTGAATAAATGCCTACAATTCTTGGGTTTCAAGCTGCTGTACATGCTCTGAAAGGGCAGGCCATTTTCAATATACTGTTGTGTAAACCTATACAAAACAAAACAAACAAAAAACCCTATAAAGACATTAAACTGAAGAGCTATGTTCTTCATTTTGGTAGAGAAAAACCAAAACACACTGCAGTTCTCAGAGATGCTGCTTATTAAGCTTACGTAAATGTTACAATAGGAAAACAAAGACTGTACTTTTTTCCCCCTGGTGTTCAGGGGAGGATGCTAGACACTTTCCCTTAAAAGTGAGAATGCTACAGTAAGTGTTATAAGGTGACCTGCCTGACTCAGTACTACACAGAAGAAAGCTGAAGTACCTTTGCTCAAATGAACTCCAGTGATGCAGAGCCCCCCTTAAGGAGGTTTGAACCCAATTTGTTCTGCCATTGGCTTTGGAATTATAGTACAGTCAAGAGATAAGCTCTACAGCACAGACGACACAGAGAGAAACGACATAAAAAAGGAAAAGAAAAACACAAACCTACTTAGAACAGGAGATACTTAGTAGCGAGACAACAGACTGAGAACACTTACATCAAAAATCAGGGAAAACGTCTCCAACCATTTAGGGCATCATGAAGTCCAACATGTTATTGATGATTTTTTTTTCTTCTTTTAAATACATTGTTAACGTGAATTAGTGTCAGACTGATTTCTCTTATGACCTGATATTTATTTCTTTAAAAAAAAAAAAGAAAAAGAAAAAAAAAGAAAGAAAAAACAAAGCTAAGAAAAACAAAACACCTTTGTAGAAGTGACGTGTACTGGCCAGTTCATACTTTGATCCAAGGCTCGTGATGTCTACAAAAAATGTACATGTGAATGACGATGGAATGCAGGACCACTTACTTGCTCTCTTCCACGTCCCTGCTCTCTACTAAGGTGTCCTAATGCAGGTCACTTGTTAAGAAAAATCCTGGGAGACCTCTAATAGTTTATTTACTGTTCAGAATCTAGAAGTAGAAGAAAAAGAAAAAAAAAGAAAAAAACATGCATATATTACGTTCCAGAAAATCAGAATGTAGATTAAATTAAAAAAATATCAAAAACAAAAAATTCTTAGCGAAATGAGACAAGAGAAAACATCTAAAGCACTGAAAATAGAATTAAAATCCCAGGGTTAAGAGTCTGTGGGTGATTTCCTATTTTACAGATACTTCTCTGTGATTTAATTTCATCCGGATCTGCTGGTGTTATTGGTTATCACGGTCCTCCTCTGAGAAACTCACAAGCAAAATTAACTTCTGTGTTTCACCAAACTCCTCCATCTGAGAATTTCCTTCTAGTCGCCATACACATTTGTGACTTTCTATGCAGAGGTCACTGTGTGTTAAAAATAGATGAATAAAAAAAATGTCCTACTGCCGCTACTAGCCATATACATTCGTCTTGTGTGTACAAGTGACCTTTCTCCAGATGTTATACTTCTTGTGACACAAAACAATAAATGGATGTGACTCGTATTTTCAGATTATTGCACTAAATGTAGCCTGCACCAAACTGAAATAAAAGCAAGCATATTTTTTGTACTCCAGTGCCTCGGTGTTCACTGGGACACCATGGGGTGAACACATTAGAAAGTCATATGATCGCACACATATGGTCACAGAAATTACAAATGTCCCCCTGATGAACGAATCCAACAGACACAGGATTTAAGACTTGCATTATGTATCAGTCCATATGTCCATCGACAGATTGTAACATCTGTGTTATTTTGAACCCATTAATAAACTTTATTTCTCCTACTTCATCGGTTACCAAAAATTCCTTGTTTCACCTTTCACCTGCTTGCCTCTGAGCTGCTGTAACCACGATTCATGGTTTCATTACCGCATGTTTAGGTTACTGAAATTTTCTGTTCCTTGGTCTTCTATCACATTCCTTTAATAAGCTATATATACACACAGTATATTCAAAACTCAGCAGCAGCACTGACTCTCAGTACAATAAATAAGTAATCTGCCAGGCTCTTTGCGTGGGTTTACTATAATGCTCCTCATACAGTGTAAACTTCTCAATCCAACACAGCGGTCTGTTTTGATGAACTTCTCCGTCTGAACGTTCCTCTGTTACTGGTCTACGTTTGATTAGTCACTCGTCCAGATCTTCCAGGGGTGGCTGTTCGTTTAGCGCTGCTCCTCCCATACTCTGGGATGATCAATCCTTTCACTGTTTAGATCTAACCTCAAGACCCACTGTTTCACACTGCACTACCATACTGCCGACCCTCTGCAATCGGTCACTCCTGCTTTCTGCTCACCGTTCCTCGTTTTATTTGCATTTTAAGTTTTAACGTTACCTTTCTCTCATTGGCAAGCAAGTCTGCTTTCCTTTTAAACTTCTTGTCACACGTATTGGGCGATTTTAGGCTGTAATGTTTCTCTGCACGTATTATTTTCATATTATGACAATGACTAAAAGATCCTTATACACTTGTGGTACTCATTTAAAGGTAAGATGAACGAGTAAAACTACATATTTCATTTTAAATCAGAAGAGATCAAGCAAATACTTTTAAATGAACACAAACTGAGAATCAACACAAAAATATTCTGGTATCTTTCTGGACATCATATGGGCTTTTAAACCCAAAATTAAGGCTCACTTTCCTCTCATCTGTGCTTGATGATGATGATGATGATGATGATGATATTATACATGCCTACATTTCCCCTACAGTAGGGTCTTGTGTTTTATCACCAGTTCAGATCTCTTCGTGGCTCTCATCTATAATCACACTGATGTAGTTCTGTTCATACGAAGCCTGAGCATTAGTGACGACACAATTCAACACATCAGCGCCTGAATAAAGTCCAGGAGTGAAATAAAGTTGGCGCAGCTAACAAAACTAGCAAGATTTGTTTCCCACCCGTATTCCGGCACATTTCGTCCGCTCCGTTATGATTGGCTAGACGACTCTCGCCTCCGGAGGAGCGATTCTAAGTTGTCCAAAGAGCCAATCACCGAGCAAGGAGGTGTGATTTGACGGAATTGCGGTGTCTTTTAAAAAAGCAGGCACGTTAGCATGAATCCAACAATATGGAGGCGCGTTACAAATAGCTAGCTACATAATACGTGGGGGTTAACTGGCTTTAAAGTACTGGAAACAACCAGATAGCTTTATTATCGAGGATAAAGCGTAACTTTAAAAACATATTCGACTGAGTAGAGAATAATTTGTTAGACTACAGCGAGCTTTAGCTGGTAGGTTAATTCAAAGCTAGTCCACCTCAGCAGCAACAGGCCGCGACCAGAATCCCGCTCTCAGCTAGCTAGCCGGATTGGCTAGCAGCGCGCGTGCTAAATGAGATTTAAGCCCTACTATCATACAGTGTACTAAAATGCAGCCGTGCGTGAATATACACAACACGTATTCTTACAATGACAAATAAATAATAAAAGCAAAGAGAAAAGTGGTTCGTTTACCACAAAACCCGCTACCGCCATGAAGCACTCTGTCCCACACGGCCGCCTACGGTGGCGAAGAAGACTATGAAATATCGCGAGATTGTGATCTCACGTACCTACAGTTGATCCGCTAATCTCGCGAGATTTCACCCATAAAAGCGATTCGCTGCTGCATCGTGTTTCTAGACCATTCCCTCTCAGTGGACGTGTAGTAGTTTTTAGTGATGGGAAGTTCGGTTCTTTTCCGCGAACCGGTTCTTTCGGACAGTTCGTTTTAATGAACCAGTTCAATAGTTCTTTTACGTCCTGACGTAATGACGTAATTCACAATGACGTAAATTCATTCATCCCGCCGCTGCCGGCAGATATTAATACAATTTAACACATTTGAAAAGTTCTTCGTAATCATAATTTTTAGTTGAATACGTTTCTTACATTTACGTTTTGCAACTACAACACCCAGTACAGGCACTGATGTGCAAACGTGGGTGTCTTACGTGTCTTAAAGATGTAAAGTTAATAAACTAATCTTCATAAACTTACAAAAAAAAGTATAATTTTGAAATGTTTCTATCGCTCCATCAGTTGTTTCAAAAACTAATTCAACTGAGTTAAACACTCATACGTTGATAAGACATTAAATCATAACCATTTCCATTTGTTGCTGTAGCAGTTCAGTGATTTACGCATGCGCAGTAACAACAGCTCATCGGTTCTCAGTATGTCGGACGCGTCCGGAAGAAAGTTCTCAGTTCTGTACTGATGATTCACTGTATCGGTTCAGTGATTCACGCATGCGCATTATCAACAGCTCGAGCTCAGTTCTCTCAGCACAACATGTCTCAGTTCAGTGTACAGGAGTTAGTTACTCCGGGATATTAGTTTATTTAGAGTCGGAGGGGTTGTCAGGCATGACCGGAAGTCAGTAACTTTAGTAACTTGTGGATCAGCGCTGACTCAAGACGCGAACTGTTTAGAACGAATCAGTCCGATTTGGTGAACTGGTTCATCCAGTTCACTAAAAAGAACCGGTTCAAAAGAACGATTCATTCACGAACCGGCCATCACTAGTAGTTTTACAGTTTGAAACAACTCTGTAATAACAGTAATTACATTTCTGTTATTTCACTTCACGTGTAAAACCACTGAGCTGGATGTGGCAGAAACTGCACTTCAAGTGACCAAACTGTTAAACTCCTGAAATTTGCAGATGATACTACGCTCATTGGTCTCATCCAAGATGGCGATGAATCGGCATACTGACAGGAGGTGAAGCGGCTGGTGCTATGGTGCAGTCAGAACAGTCTGGAGCTAAACACCCTCATAACTGTGGAGATGATAGTGGACTTTAGGAAAGACCCCTCAACACTACTCCCCCTCACAATATCCAACAGCCCGGTGTCATCTGTGGAGGCCTTCAAGTTTCTGGGCACTACCATTTCCCAATACCTGAAATGGGAGTGCAACATAAACTCTATCATCAAAAAGGCCCAGCAGAGGATGTACTTTCTATGTCAATTAAGGAAGTACGGTCTGCCACAGGAGCTGTTGATGCTGTTCTACACTGCAGTCATAGAATCTGTCCTGTGCACATCCATCACCATCTGGTTTGGTGCCGCAACTAAACAGGACAGGAACAGACTGCAACGCACGGTTAGAACAGCAGAAAAAATAATTGGCCAGAAAACAGAACTAGAAAACAGGCAGGGAAAATCACTACTGACCCTTCGCACCCTGGACATAACCTCTTTCAGCTCCTCCCTGCTGGCAGGCGCTACAGAACTTTGCTTACTAAAACTGCCAGACACAGGAACAGTTTCTTTCCCCAGGCAATCACACTGATCAACAACTCACCATAATTATATTCAATGCTTCGTATCTATAAGTACTGCATTATCAGGACTGTCAGTCATCAAATCATCTGTATATTACACAGTACTGCTGCTGTATATTGTACAAAAAGCATAATATTGCACAATATTGTTATTTGCACTCCCACACTTTATGTACATTACCGATCGTTCATATTCTATATTCATATTTTATATATTTTATTCATTCTATATTCATATTTTATACTCATTCTGTCTATATTGTATCTCATCGTCTGCATTGTTTTCTTGTATAGTATAGTGTTATTTATGTCTGTACCTTTGAGAGTCACAAACTGCTGGAACCAAATTCCTTGTGTGTGTAAACACACTTGGCCAATAAATCTGATTCTGATTCTGATTCTGGGGTAAACTGGTGGGGCTGGGGTTTTAGACTTTCCCTCTGGAGGAATCCTTAAAGGATTAACTGTATGTAGTACAATGATGACAAGGGGTTTCCCTTCAGAGGAAGACTCCAAGTAGGAATTATTAAAGTGCATGATTAATGAATTCATCAGTCTGTCCATCAGTCTATCCATCCATCCATAAATGATCTCTTCAGCTGAATAGCCACTTATTATTATTATTATTATATATAATTATATATATTATTATTATTATTTCTACATTTCTACATTCTACTATTCTTATTATTTCTACATTGACCACTTATTCACACCTAGGTTAAATTTAGATCCATGCTCAGAGTATTATATATTTTACACACACACACACACACACACACACACACACACACACACACACACACACACACACACTCACAATCTCACTCAGACACACTCACCCTTACCCTCACACACTCACCCTCACACCCGCACGTTCTCTCATACACAAAATGCATCATCCTCTTGCCATTTTGAAAGAAATATACACTTAAAAAAATCCCCAGATGCATTTTATGATTAAGGTTTTATTGAGCAATTTGAATAACACAATATTTGACACAAATAAAAAAAAAAATTGCATAAATCAAAAAGCAGAATGTATCTGCTTTTTTTGTTAACTATCTAAACAAGGCCTGGGAGGATGCCACCACTCATTGTGCAGCTATGCAAAAGTTACACACATTCATTTCTTCCTTTATCTAAATATCATCCACAAGCTACTTTCCATAAGATCCAAGATTTCCGGAGGACACAAAATGATTTACTGTATAATTAAAAACATAATTTCATGTGTGACACCACTGTTTGTTTTTAATCAGCTGTCCTACAGGAAAATAATCAAAAGGTTACAATTATTTCATAAAGATGCGGTAGCTGGACATATACTGCACTTCCAACATATTACTTTACCAAGAAACTTGGTAATAACATTCAGGTTCTGACATGCAAAGTATTACTATTGAGGTAAATGCAAACATTTATGAGCCAAAGCCATTTACAAAATGTGGTAGTATCAATGAAATCTCCCTGAAGCCCAAATGGGGAACCAGATTTAAATTAAATTCTATATTTTAGCAGAGTGCAGTGCTTATTGTTATATTAAAAAAAAAACAAATTCTGCAAGCTAAAACAATTTATGTCTAGGACTTTAAATTTTGACAGTGTTGGCATAAACAGCATGAGGAAAAATGATGCAGCACATTGACAAGCCCCAAACCAAGAGTCCTAGTAAGATTTTCCAGAAGCAATGAGTTAAACATCTTTTTCATCCATCTACCCCAACCCCAGCTGCCATTATTGATTCCAGTGTTCTTCAGTGTTCTTTTGGCATGTACCTTACTTGGTTTTTATATATGTATGTAAACGGCTCTTTACCAGAACATCAATCGTTACAAATACTGCTGTATATGTCGCAAACTTAAAACTAAAAACAGCCCTTATAACCTTGATGGAGGGATTCCTTCTCATCCAACATGTTAATACATCATCTCTTGATGGGTTTTGTTAATTATATGATGGGATACTTTTCACATTATAAAGTGCCTGTAGGCTTGGACTGGAAAGTCCATTGCACAGATAAATGGTTCTACTTTGGTCACATTTGGTAGTGTGTGATAAGTGTTTCTAAATCAATATGTTCTAACTACAATTGCAGAAGTATTACAAAGATTGCTAACAAACCATACTTTTAAGAGTAGTTTGACATTAACTGTAATTATTCGGATGATTTTGTTTATTCACTTCTATAAAGCATAAAGCCAAGTTAAATTAAGGGTATTACCCTACCAGCACTGGGATTTGACCCAAGAAGTGGCCAGTTTGTAGTTTAGAAGCTGAAATGAGCTACACACCTCATTGACTATAATAGGAACACCTGTACCCCTGCAAATTCATGCAACTTTCCAGTCAACCAATCATGTGACAGAAGTCGTATTCATAAGTCATGAAACATCAGAATATTGAGAAATTTGATCTATTGTGACTTTGACTATGGCATGCATTTGGTGCCCGTTCCAGATGAGGTGGTTTGAGTATTTTAGAAAATGCTTTTCTGATTGTTTTCCATTGACAGCTAATAAGAGAGCTGTGAGGAGAGAGTTCAGGTTTGAACTGCTGCATGTTGCGTTATCTCAGATAGCCAGTTTTTACAACACTCTTTCTCCTCTGACTACTCTCATCAACGAGATGTTTCCACCTGCAGAGTTGTTTTGGTTTTTCCTCACCATTCTGCAGATAGACTACCGTGTGAAAATCCCAGAAGGTCAGTGTATTCCTAAATATTTGATCCACTCCACAGTCACGGAGATCACATTTTTCATTTACATCATCTTCATTAACAGAAGCACCCGACCTACATCTGCATGTTTTAACATACTGCTGCCAAATGATTGGCTGACAGATAATTGCATGAACAAGCAGGGATGAAGGTGTTCCTCTTAAAATGACTAGTGAGTGTAAGGGTGTTTATGTAGTGTGTCCTTGTTCTAAGGAAATTACACAAATAATATTGAGAATATTAAGCATACATTACACACAGAGAAAATCATATTCATTCTTACTTAGGCACTTTGTGCTTTGTAAGAACCAGTCCTTTTAGTTGCTTTGGGTCTCACATTGGGAGATATAATCCAACTATAAACCAAAGGGCACTTTGCTACAGTACTGTACATTCATCAGCTCCTTGTCACTCATTTATTAATTTTTTTTTTTCTTTTTGCAGGGAATAATAAAACATACTGTATCACATAATTGGATTCTCATTGGGAATTGTAAGTCACACTTTCTAGTCATGTTTAATAGTTAAACAATAAATAAATACACACTGCAGTTATCTTAAAAAAAAAAAAAAAAAAAACACTTGACAGTTTAAGACACATGGGTATGCAAACCCATGAGAACCAATTGTTTGTACAAATAGTATTCTTTCTTGTTTCAGTGTTCCTTGTTCTTAAGACTTCTCCTTTGCCAGAAACTTTTTGGATGGAGGATGGATATTACCATCCAGCATGGTAAAACAGTACTTAAAATGTCCACAACAATCCATCAAATATATAAAGGAATACATGGTGGATTCATCACCAGTGAAAGAGCAACAAGCCTGTTGTGTTTTGGGAGAATGTCAATGGTCAGTGTTCTTTACAGCCTTGCTACCATGGAGCTATTGAATTTTATCACTTCAAGGCATGTTGTGACCTTTCCCCATTTAAAAGTTTTGGTAACTCTTCAACTCCCTCTTTCCTTTCTCTCAGACCAGCTCCAGCCAAGTCGTTTGTTTTACAACAGCGCTCCAGTGCGACTCAGTGCGTTAACAAGATGGCCGAAGGAGATGTGGAAGCCCCACCCCAGTGTTTCCCCAGCGCCTCTTCCAAAAAGCATGCCAACTTTTCACAGTCATCCTGTCCAACATCAGCACATAATCAGATTATCATGAATGAAATTAGTAATTAAACACAGCACATATTCACAAGACTAATGCTATCAGGCATTCGTGTTGTAGAAAAGGCTATTCAACCCACCTCGCTGATGAATGCATGGTGGACCAGCTCACTGGCCAGATCTCTGGGATGGTCAGCTTAAAAAAAAACAAAAAACACATCAGATCATATTTATTCTGTAATTAAAAATTTCTTCAGATGGTCAATATGATGAAATAAAATTTTATAACATTTTTGTTTTGTATAAAACTTTTTATTTATTGTCTTGCTGAAGAAATGTTATGAATAACCTTATGTTCATTTTTGTTATTATTATTTTTTAAATATTGTTTTTTCCTTTTCTTGATTTAGCCAATAAGACAGCAGGATGTGCATAACAGCCGAGGCTACCAAAAGCTTGCTACATTTATGTTGCCTTTAATACATGGCAGAAATTTGAATAGATTCTAGGAGGAAACCTGGACTATATTAAATTGGATTTGGTTGTTCTAATTTCTGTGTGATTCGGTATCTCATCATGTACATCTACATATTTCAAGATATTTTAATACAATTGTTCCAAAGGTTATACCCATTGAAACGGCTGCAGTGCAAGTATGAATAACATTGGAAAAAGGCTGAATAAGGCTACAGAAGAAGGTGATGTATGTGGACTTACTTGGAAGAACATCACAGCTGAGCTGGCGGTGAAGTTTGTCGTCCATCTTCAAAAACAGAGAAAGCTGAAGAGACAGACAACACAATGTTTTCTGTATACAATGTCAAGTTGTCTGAATGAAAGCAGTCACAGTGGTGTGTGTTAACCTTACATGACTCCTGGTGCCTTCCTCATTAGCTTCTAAATTGCAGTGCATCTGGATAACCTGTTTGAAACAGTTAATTTCATAACCTGTTACAGCAGACAGGCAATGTAATGGTTTTAAGTGCATATTAAGTGTGAAAACAGTTAACATCTCAAAACTCTCTGAAAACCAAATCCAGGTTACAGGTAGTCTACTATTGTCTACCTTTCTGGTTTCGGTCTCCTGAGGCTCTGGAGTTGGAGTCTTCACCGTCTCCATATGCTCCTGGGACAAAGAGAGGGCTCGCGGAATAGGATGCGGCCGCTGGGAGGCGAAGTTCATTAGGGGGTAGATCCCATTCCTGAACAAATATCGTAAGCAATGTGATAATAGGTCATTCAAACAGATATAATAATGGATTTAAAAACAAAACCCTGTGTCTTTAACCAGCTCCCATCCGCTTTACACTTACTTCACATCCTCAAGGAACTTGTCCAGCTCCAGTGGAGAAACATGGGAGTACCTTTAAAATAAAAGAGAAGGCAGTGAGGGGAAAGAAGTTAAGTGTGAGGAGTAGAAACTTGGCACATGGACATTACTATCGTACTTTAGCTGGATTCCCGGTCGGTCACTGTGGTTTATCTCTGCCATGATGCCATTTGGGTCTATAGCCTTGGTCTTCTCCTCTACACAGTTCTCAGGAAGCAGATCTGATTCATAAGAAAATCATAATCAATTAGTTCTTAATTATTCATTCATTTTCTACCGCTTATCCGAACTACCTCGGGTCACGGGGAGTCTGTGCCTATCTCAGGCGTCATCGGGCATCAAGGCAGGATACACCCTGGACGGAGTGCCAACCCATCACAGGGCACACACACACACACTCTCATTCACTCACGCAATCACACACTATGGACAATTTTCCAGAGAGGCCAATCAACCTACCATGCATGTCTTTGGACCGGGGAAGGAAACCGGAGTACCCGGAGGAAACCCCCGAGGCACGGGGAGAACATGCAAACTCCACACACACAAGGCGGAGGCGGGAATCGAACCCCCAACCCTGGAGGTGTGAGGCGAACGTGCTAACCACTAAGCCACCGTGCCCCCCCAGTTCTTAATTAGTTATACAAAAATATTTGCATTGACCTTGATCTTTGGAAGACTTACAACTTCATGGCCCTCGTTTATTTCTGTTTACTCAGGATCTTAGAAGTTGGAACCCTTAGACATGGGACAGATGAACACCATTCTTCCACAAAATGATGGTGATAGAGAGCACTTTCTAGCACACCTCTCCAAAATCTCCCATAAGTGTTAAACTGGACTGACATGAGGTAAACAAAGACTACTACGTACAATTTACTTCAACGTTCGTATTTATAAAACCCTTCAGTAATCCAAAATGCGGAGTCATCCAGAAGTGATCACTCCCATTAGGATAGAAATGTTTCCTTTACTGCTGCACTATTAAGTCACCCCATTAATATTGAATAATCTCCAGCCATATTATTGCTGTGATTTGCTGTGTGTATTAACATAACATAAGAAGAACATGTGGACTCAAAAACCATGGCAGCAAAATACAGTCCTTCACAACACAACAAAGCCATCAGGATAACCTTTCCTTCGTCATCTGTCTGTATACCTGGCTATCTTGGTTGCATCTATGTCAGCTACTTTAAAGTTGAAAATAATTAAAATCTATATGTATAAAGGTATGATGTAATTAAGCCCAAAATGTCCAACAGATGACTGAAAAATTAACAAATAACACTGCAGAAAAATGCTTCATCATGTGTCCTATATAGTTTAGAAAATGGTTTGAACCCATTTTCTTTTGAAAGCATTTGAATTACCAGTATGGACCCCCGTTATTTTGTTAGTTACATTTTATTGCCTACATTGAAAAGCACATATTATTTCCATGAGCACGATTCAGTATTACAGCTAGTAGAAGCTTTACCTACAGTTCCAAAATATAACAGTTTAACTACAAAGTAGTGTTAAAAGTTTGGTGATGCAATAACGAGCTTTAAATATATGAATGCTAAAATCTTCATTTGGCATTCATATAATGTTCAGCATTCATCATGTAATTATTAAAGAGCTTTATATTTTCCTTTACCAATACTATAACTTTATCTGAAAACCAAATTAATTTATTTTACATGAATTTAACAGCATTGAGAAAATGTACTTGTGTGAAACAAGAAGAATTTCTCCCACTGTAATGGTATGTTTACTTACACTGGTTGCTGATGAAGCAGTGGGCAGCGAGCAACTTCAAGGAGTGGACTTCAAACAATACTCTGTGGAACAGCAGGTCATGTGCTGTCGGCCTCGTCTTGGCCTCTGAGCGCACACATGACTGTGTAAACTCCTGAGTAAGCATTCAAGTAAATTGGTTTCAATAATGACCTATTCAAGTTACTATCATCATCAAGTTTATAAATTCCAAAAATATATTTATGAATAGTTTTCAATGACTTTTATTGTTTTCCGTTTATACCACCCTGCCTTTTTTTAATGAATCAAAACTTTTTCCTGGTACTGATGCTAGCAATTCTGTCCACAGCAAGTTTATCCGACACCATCCTGATTTATGCTTTTATCCTACACTATCCTGCACTTTTATCAAGTGACCACTAAATCTACATAAAAATCATGTCCAGAATAAGGCATACTTTCTTCCTGGATTTGACGGAGATCCTAACATGATATTGACAAAAAACTATTTGCTTTCATAACCTCTAGACTGGACTCTCAGTGTTTGGCCAGCTGGCTGTCTTGTTGCTTCGAGAAAACCTTAGCTAATTCAGAATGCATATTATCCCAAGCCTTATTCAAGCATTCTCTACTTTCTGCATGTTAGGTTTCACATCGTGTTTACGATGTTAAAGCTCTTATTTCGTTAAGCTATGAGATCTCATCCTAGTGTCTTAAGCGAGTTTAGATCATCCCCAGCACACCAGAGGCAAGTTTGCTGGTCTGATTTTTATTTATTTATTTTCACCTCATCTATTGTCCCTGATCTTTAAATCTTTAAACTAGTGTCCCAGAGAATATGAAGTCCATATAATGTCAAATAACACTGTGCGGGTTTTTGCCTGGCCTACTGTTTTTTTTCTACTTTAATTTATTACCCATTATTTTTTTATTATCTGCATTTACAAATTGTTTATCAATACCTTACAGCTAGGTTATAGAATGTGGTGTTTAACTTGTTCTTTTAAACCAGTGCTGCTGTTCCCCCCCATCCCCCCATTTACAAGAGTAGTTTCCTGTAGTACATTTCCTGAAGTTCACACACATACTGCTTTATAAGAAAATCATTAGCATGTTGCTTTACTCTCATGAGAGGGTCCTCCAGTGACTGCCCAGCATGTGCTATGGCCTCTTTGGAAACAGCTGTGTCACCATTGGCTTGAATCTCCAAAACTGCCATCTTGAGCGGAGGGAGAAAAACAGAGCATCATCAGCCACTGTACTAGAGTTGTGACTGAGCAACATGGTTTTCTTTATCCAAGTCAGTTTTGACAGATTTGAGCTTTTTACCTCCAAAGCACAGATTCCAAAAGAATATATGTCAATAGAGTAGTCGTCCTCAGCAACTGCAATGAAAAAGGTGAAACGGGGAAATGAAATATTGGAATGTTTGAGTATATTTGGGTCAAACTATTAGAAGAGATAATTGCAAATCGAACAAGAGACAGAGATAGAGAGAGAGAGAGAGAGTTGGAGGGTGGAAGGGAGCTACATATCTAGATGGACACTTACAGCCGTACTCTGGAGCAAAGTAGTGCTGATTGCGCGCCTCATCTCGGTGCTGGTGCACGTTCCCATGGATGGCCTCTGGGAATACTGGGAAAAGCATACAAACAGACAGCCTCCTCAAAACATAAGACAGGATGACAGCTTGAATTCTGTTTGTGTGTATATAAAAGACAGAAAGTCCATGTAAACTGCAGCTGGTAATCATTTGTGAGGATTATGGAGTACCAGGCCGCTAGGCATCACAATGGAGAATGTTTACTGTAAGCTCCTCCTTTTACAACAATTCAAGTAAAATCACAGGGTATACAATTACTCAAAATACAGAGGTAAAATTACAGCATAATGTAACGTTTGTGTATAATCATTATTATTATTATTATTATTATTATTATTATTATTATTATTATTTGTGCATTGTGGATTTTTTTGTTAGAATTGTGCATTTTTTTATTTCATGGTAGAAATAAATTGTCACGGTTTCGTCTTATTCTCAGTAACATATTTTGATCTGGTACAACAAGTTTCGTACAGTTTACAAGAGTTACTTTAAAGAGTAGCAAATGGGTGGAATACTGTTAGAAAAGGAGATTTACTTATGAACACAGAATATTTTAACCCTGAACAAATATTTTATATATACACATTTGCTGGCCATTACACTAGAGACGACACCTGCATAATCATGCAATTATACAATAAGCCAATCATGTGGCAGCAGTGCAAAGCATAAAATCAAGCAGATACAGGTTAAGTTAATGTACACACAGCACATCTGCATTAATATATGCATGTTTTTTGTGATTGTTGTGGCCAAAAATTCTAACTATTTACGGCAGCTTAATTCTAAATGTGCGTCACATGACACATCCTGGCCCGAATGAGGAAAAGCTGCTGTAGTTTTAAAAAAAAAAAAAAAAAAAAAAAAAAACCGCAAACCCCTTTGAATATTGTAGCTTGATTTTGTGTTCATTTCTGCCACTGCAAAATTGTAAAATTCTAGGGAGCTTTAATAATATGATTTACTTTAAACTTAAAAGCCACTGAGATTTAAGTACTGTACATAGATTTAAGGAATTTGTGCTAGATTTCTACCCGTACCTGACAAAATCGTACCACTTACTCATGAGACGATTTTGTTGCACATTTACATTTGGTAACACAATCATATCTTTACAGCCAGTAAAGAGTCAGACATTCCCAATTATCTGCATGCTTTTATATGTATTCATATGTATTCTTTTTGTTTCTAGTGTTCACGGTTATCGTGAAGTTTTGTTTATTGTTTATTGTTTATTTGTGCATGCAAACACCTCATTCCCATAGTGTTTCCTACCACTACTTTTCAAAAGATGTCATTCACAGTTCTTTATTAGGCATCCACTAACAGCACATGCAAATGAACAGACTGCTAATTATTTGTTATTAGTTAATCAGGGACATAATGTGTAAAGCCAAGCAGGTGTAAATAAAAACAGCAAGAAAAAGGGGACTTACCATTGACGAATAGCCTGTGCCACACTGTGAAGGAAGCCAGAATTAAAACGTAAATAATACAGACACTGAATTTTGTTTCGAAGCTACAGAGCGAGGAGACGTAACTGCACCTGAGCCGATCTTTATGAGGCCATTGTGCTGGATGAAGATGGTGTCACATGTCAGGTTTCCATGGATAATGGGTGGATCACATGAGTGCAGGTAACTGGCAGGAAAGAACAAAGTGAATCAAAGCTTGCAATTTAGTTGAAAACACGGTAATAACATGTGACTGGGGCTGAGAACCAACCAAACGACAGAAAGTAAATCCAACATTCTGTATATTTTACTGCAGAAACAACCTCCCAAACTGAGCTGCATGGGTTCTGGGTGCATTTATTATTTATAAGTCAGTTATTTAGCACAAGCTCAATAAGTTCTCAATGTTCCATTTGTTTTTAGTGATTTCTCGGTGCACTTGGTTTTTCCATATTTCTAACCAGTAAATGACTTTTATTAAATTTTTTGACCCTTCACATCTCTCATATTGCTCTTTTTTTTACTTGTATAATCATATTAATTGTGAGTCCAAATTAAATCATGCAGTCTTTACACTTTATACACACCATACTGCACATGGACACTTTAAGGACAATAATTAAAAACCATACGCATGTATGTTATGTATATTTATGTACATACATTACTTTTTCCACTTATTTTCATATTTTATATAGTTTCTTTTTATATGGTTTATACTTATTTTTATTTATCTACCTACTTTTGGTTATATTTTTTATCCCAAACTGCATTCCTTATGCTTGAATAGCGGACAGATGCAAAAAGCATTTCACTGCATGTCGTACTCTGTATGTATTGTGTATGTGACAAATAAAATTTGATTTGATTAACAAAGAAATATAAACTTTTCCTCTAAAATATAAAAAGATCTGTCTCTGATCTGGACTAAACAGATTAATAGGTGTGAAAACACCCTTCAAGAAGCAGTCATGCATGACCAAGCATTTAGGTTTACATTATAGACAAATTGTAATCTGTCATTTCTTTATCCTTAGGGTGTACAAGTGATAAAATTTACAAGTGATTTATTTACAAAATTTACAATTTTTCCAAGAGGCAAAGCTGTCAGGTGAGAATCGGATATGTTTACAATTTATCTGATGATGGATAAAAGAAGGGAAGGCTACAAGCTATTCATATAAGCCGGTTTGAACTGAACAGTTTGTGTGCTAACATATTGTGCTACCTGTAACATTTAAATGTGTGTATTAGGACAGTGGATATGCCTCATTTCCAAACAGCACATTTTGTGTCCTTGATCAAATCCTAAATTATTGAGAAAAATAGTGGCTACTAGTTTGCGGATCCGTCCTGAGGTAAATCCTGCACGCTATGCGTTAAATGTCAGGATGTACGATGATTCCGAATTCTGTCCAAAAACAACAGCTGCTAAAACAAAAGTCTTTAAAAAGTGCTTTTTGATTGAAACACAGCTTTTAGATTACAATGTTTTGAATAATGCCATCTCTTAAAAATGTGAGTTTAAAAGTTGATATCATGATATACTGAAAAATCTAACAACGGAGTATATTCTATGCTACATTGCATGTAAATACAGGTTGATAGTTACAGCAAGTGACAGATAATAAGGCATCATCTGACAACTGAAACTGGATATCTGAAGATAAACAAGAACACAATAGCTAAAAAATAGCTAAAAGTAGAACTAACGTAATAAGCGTTATGTTCGTTACAGCGAATTTTGTCAATAGGTTTCCTGTGTAAACGTTTTCCTCTGATGACAATCTTCTCTTATTCACAGGATCTATTTTTTAACTGTAAAATGCAGACTGTTATTCAGTTCCGTGGTACAGATTTCAGTGAATCAAATTTTCTGATTAATAAATAAACTGTTAATTATAATTAAAAGCTGTGCAAATATAGAAATGTTGTGTCTCCTAACAGTAATGGGACTGATCTGGTGTGTTACCTGAGGGCAGACAAGATCTGTGTGCACCAGCGTTTCCATGCCTACAGTGCAAAAACCACACACGCACACGCACACACACACACACACACACACACACACACACACACACACACACACACACACACACACACACACACACACACACACACACACACACACACAGAGAGAGAGAGAGAGAGAGAGAAAGGGACATGGTGCAGACAGGATGTGTGAATGCAGAAGTGTGGTTCCTTCTTTACCACAGGGTGGTGGTGTACCACTTGCAAAATTCTGTATATGATTAAGAACTTGAATAGAAAAAAAAAAAGTCCTACCTTAACATTCATTGTCTTGTGATTTTTCTTAGTTTTCTTCAAAAACTGTTTAAGACTTCCAGAGGACATGTACTCTGTGATAAAAATCACCTGGGACACAAATTCAGTATTGTTAAGAAGCAGCTGTTTATCGTTAAAGTCTAATTAATATATACATATAATTAATATACATAGAACCTACTTTGCAGGCATCATAGATGAGAGAAGAAAAAAAAAAAAACCCACTTAAGCTGTCTAATGACCATACTGGCTGTATAAATGTTGAAGTCACAGGCATACTATAATTATCTAATTATACAATTTTTTTAATTAAAAAAAAAGTATCAATTCCAATCTATCAAATCTATCCATCCATCTAAAATATACAAAAATGATAACATAATGACCTAATTTTAAGAACAAAAAAGCTCAATATTCAAGCTCAAAAAATCACATATGGTATAAAGAGTTCGATTAAAATTGTGCTTTTGTGCATGAAAGAAACTTCATATCCTACCCTAGCTCGGTTCTCCCTCATGTCCAGCCAGTATTTATGAAACTTAACGATGTTGGGGTGCTCAACCTGCATGAGGTTCTCGAACATTTCCTTGATTCTGTCCTGAACACACACACACACACACACACACGAGAGAGTAAATCTATATCATTATACACAGCATATTGACCGTAACACACTGCTAGCAATTTTTTTTTTACTATTTTCTGTGTTTCACGCTGCTCATACTTTACCTGTGGTTAACGATCAATCCTTGCTGGTCATAATCTGACATTTTACATGTACATTCCTAAACTCTGGCTTAACCTTCTTATTTGCATATTTGATGATTATTTAAAATGCTGTATTTATGTAAGTCTTGTCTTGCAATTTCACAGAAAATTAGGCTCGACACTTTAGGCTTCAGAAAATTAGGCTGCTCTTTAAGAACTGGGTTTAAAATAGAAAACATGGACAGGTCTGCATTTCTATGTCTGAGCTTGCATTGCTATCTTTCAAAGCTTTTCTGACCTTTTTTTTAAGTTGGTCATGTTAGTCTGTTATTTATTCAGTCAATTCCTTAAATACTCTGCCATCCAGTTTGTCCTGAACAGACTTTCCTGACATTAGCTGTAAAAATAAACCGGTCTCCAACTGACGCATTTTCCACCACCATTTGACATTATTTTTTCCCCTTGAACCGCTGCAACTACTATTTACTCTTTGAAAAGCCATACTATTCCTTCTTCTAAATTACAAGTGTAAAATATTTTAAATAGGGTTAAAAGTAGGGTTTAGTATTATGATAACCTGGGGAAAAATCCAGTTTAGGGATCTGATGGTATCCCAGTTTTTTTGGTAAAAACAAGTCTTTGAGTAAACAGCATCTCTTCATACGAAGTACTAAAGAAGATACGTGTTATTTGATTATTATATTTATTATGTTTTAATACTGTGCATTATTGTGCTTTAAACCACAGTGCTGCTGAATTCTGATTGGCCAGATGGGGTTGATTCATTTTGTATAACAGCAGCTTTTAGTTTCTAGCTGTTAAAATGTACAGAAGCTCTGTGTTATTTAGGGTTATATCAAACTGACAACAGCACCTCCCTCTGTGATTTATTCCTTACTTAATGCCATTTTCACAGGTTAATCCCTCTGGACAGATGGGAAGAACCTGATTAACGTGTGAAGATGCTTCAGTACCAGGGAGTCTGCTGATTGGCATGTATACAAATGCTGAGCAGACACAGTCAATCTCGATTTTTGGTTCAAAATGGCCAAGAGGAAAGGATTTACTGTAAATGACTTGAAAAGAAGGGTCATTATTGAGACATGATTGGCAGAAACTTCAGGCACCAAGACTACTGGACTGGCTCTGTTTTAATAGGAACAGACGCTAAAGTGATATTTAAAGCTATGGGAAAGGCATAAAATCAGTAAACAGGGTGGAAATTGTGATCGAAAGTTCACACTGAATAAAGTAATGCTCTTGCTTTAGCGACGTGTAAGGAAAAACAGATGATGGTTCTATAGTTGTCTGAAAAAAATGGTTCGACTTGAGTCATTCATGTTTCACGCTGCTCATACTTTACCTGGGGTGAACAATTAATCCTGTGTTTTCATGTTTCTGATGCTTCACTCTGTACATTCTTAACTTCTTATTTGCGTATTTGCAACGTTAACAGCCGTGATTGAATAAAATAAATAAATAAATAAAAACAGTGTGCAACTGCTTTAAATAACCATCTCATGCTTTTCAATCAGTGAGAAATAAGTCACCATGTAAATCCTCCTTGGTTGTTTTAAGCGTAATGAGATGCACAAATTTCGGTCAGTTTGTTATTGACCATAACTGAAACCCTCTCCTCTTTCACACCAATAGATAAGTTTTCTGTCACCATTTGATATTAAATAAATAAATAAATAAATAAATAAATAAATAAATAATCAATAATAATAATAATAAGAAAATTCTCTTAAATGCTGCAACGACCGTTCACACAGCAGATGGGGTTTCTGTAACTGTACAAAGTGTGATTTGAAGCGCACGCTGTTTAATTTCTGATGGGTGTTTGTTGTCCGTAACATTCTAACACCAAAAGCACTGTTAACCGTGTTCCAGAGCAGTATTTCATAACTCTGTGGGAAAAAAATAAATAAAATAAAATAAATAAAAAACAGCGATTACGCCGCTTCTGAATTACACACGGTTAAGGTCAGAGTGAAAAAGCCCTTCAGACGGTCAACGCAATAATGTTAGGTGTCGTATCACCAGAGAAAACATTTTCCTTTTTTAACCATTCTCACCCTCAGTAAGACAGTACCATTTACACTCTGGTGATCTGACAGGCTGTTCTTCAATTCTATTTACAGAACTCATGACAACTAGGATTTGCTCCTACCTTCGTGTATCTTACGGGTAAAAAGGTATGACATTTTTTCAAAGAGATGAGTGAGTGACTGGTTGTACCTCATGCGCCTTGAAGACCTTTTTGTCAGAAAACTGCACCTCGTTCCAGACCACCTCCACTCCTTCTTCTGTGTCCATGGCCAAGGAAGCACTCTCGATGCCAGGGACGTTCCCTTGACTGAGCTAGAAAAAACAATAAAAAAATTCATATACACATTATGCTCTTGAAGCTCTGATGATAAATTACATACACAAGTGATCCTTGATTTTATCCAGTGCTAGCCAGAATATCTCTTTCTTCATTGAGAACATTTTATTTTATTAGTTTTACATTATTTCTCTTTTTTAATATCTGGGATTTAGCACGTTGTTGTTAAATTCTCCCATCTGTTGGATGATAAGTGATTTATTTTTTAGAACATAGTGCTCATTTCTCTATTAACAAAGTTACAATTTTCATTCCAGTACCATCTTGATGTCTTTGGAATTGTCCTCATGATATTGGACTTTGTACTTTCTGGTTTCATTGTAATACAACAGGCTTTTTTTTTTGGTCTTATTAACTTGTAGTGAAAGGTAAGAAGAGGGGAGATGGCTGTCTATAGCTGATGTGATGTGACGTGACATACGGCTAAGTATGGTGACCTATACTCAGAATTCGTTCTCTGCATTTAACCCATCCAAAGTGCACACACACACAGCAGTGAACACACACACCGTGAACACACACCCGGAGCAGTGGGCAGCCATTTATGCTGCGGTGCCCGGGGAGCAGTTGGGGGGGGTTCGGTGCCTTGCTCAAGGGCACCTCAGTCGTGGCCGGCCCGAGACTCGAACCCACAACCTTAGGGTTAGGAGTCAAACTCTCTAACCATTAGGCCACGACGTCCCCTATAGCTGCTATAACATCAATGATAACAGGAACTAACTTGACTCACAGACATTCTACATCATTAATTGTAATTTATAAACAGATAAAAAATACATTTAAAATTTACGTTTTCAATAAAGTCAAATTTAATTCACTTTAAATTGTTAAAATGTTTAAAAACAATTAACTCTTTCCCCCAGAGGCAAAAAAAAAGGAAGGTTAATGGCTCATATGAAAGTACACTCAGAGATTTAGGAATTTCTAGTTTTAAGTACAGTATTTCTGTTTTTACGTCACCTGCTAAGGGCAAAAGTTTCATAGATTTGAAGCAGTTATCTAACCACTAATATTCTTTGCAGGTTTATCCCATCAGAGGGAAAACACACCACACACTGGATGCCATAATGGGAATAGTATTATCAATATTAGTCTATAGCAAAAAAATTTACTGATTGAAAAAGTCTGATAAACCCACTTCACTTCCATTCCACTGATAAAAAAGGGTTAAATATACAAAATGTCCTGCAATTACATGTTACAGAGACTCTACAGTCTCATTAAAACAAAAAAATCTATGATAAACTGATTCCTCATCATTTTTTTGAAAGATAAAAAAAAGTCTGAAGCCTCTAACCATAAACTCATCTTATTACCCATTAACAGGACATAATTTATCATCTCTGCTCAGCTCACTTTCTCCTAAATCTACCCTGAATCAACCAAACGAACACATTTTTCTGACTTTTCCCAGACCCGTTTACTTCTGCTTAAATATAAACACACCATAAATAAAACGAAACCACAGAAAACAAGTTGTTTTCCTGCCCCACATATAAATAGTGTGTCCTGCTCTTTTTCCAGAAGGCTGCAGTATGAACTGCTCTTGCTGCTAAACATCTGTTCATTCAACAAACAATCTGTTCATTTTCCCCTCCATAATCCACTTTTCTCAATAATCCACTGTTTCCATCATTTTACTTTGTGTATGTGGAAGTAACAGCTTGGCATGGAATGTTTGTAGAGTGACTACATGCACAAATTTGATAATAAGAGTAAACATTCAGTGAGGTCAAGTAACTGATTAAAACCCAGCTTTGTATATAGAGAAAGAACTCATTGTGGATGATGTGCATTTTTGGCTGAGTGACTTGAGAAAGCACATGGCGTTCCTAGAAATGTGTGTTTTTGCAGCGTTTCCAGTCCCTGAATTGTTTAGACAACCGGTGGAAGTATAATTAGTCTATGCTTAACCTGGGAAGCTTTAAATAAATACAAAAAAAAAAACGGTTTGCTAATAGCAGTGGTGCCCACAGGCTGGCGTGAGTCACGAGCAGAGGCTCATCTTCTGGGTCTGATTGTAGGGATCCTTTAAATTCTTATATTAAAAGGCCACGATTAATTGCAAAGGCACAATCTTGGTTAAGAAGAGTTAGAGTTGGTTCAGGAAAGATGGGTATTAGACAGTCATAGGATTTACACTTACTACACTTACATCCTTCTGGCCTGACCCAGCATTACAAGAATTGTCATATGCTAGTCATACAGGCCAAGGAATTATTTATAAAGGAGAAAAACCTGTATCATCATAAATACAAAATCCCCTGCATATCCTATCTGGTGTTAGAGTAAAGAAACATACATGATACAGCACCCCTGGAGCTGAGAGGATTAAACAGCCCATAACTGGCAACCTGGCACAAGCAAGAATTGAACTCATAACCTTCTGATCATCAACCTAGAACCTTTCCCCATTTAAAACAAATCTGTAACCTGTGAGTCTGTGACCTCCTTTCATAGCATCAAGGCTAAAATTGTTTGTGCAACTAACTCTAAGCCCTATAACACCTGGAATCTGGTCACCTGGAGTGACATACAGTCATAAAGAATGATCTGATCTGCCTGTTTGTAAAGGCAATGTGTTTGACTTTGCATAAAGGAAAATTAAGACCCAGCTAAAAAACAGATCCAATCGCCAAAAGGTCCAAAAACTGGGAACAGTATTCTCATAAATCCAGCAGGTAACTAAGCTTTTCTTGTACTGGGATCTCGTAAATCCAAATACTATGAACTCATGCCATTACTTTCTTAATGAAAACAAACAGCACTTTTATATCCTGCCTTGACACGCTCTCTTTGTGTAGTATCCCAAATCACCTTGAATGGTTACACCCTGTTATTAGAGTTCCACACAGTTGTACAGTTGTACAGTTACAGTACACCGTAACTGTTCTCCAGGCAATACGGATATGGACGTGTACGTGTCGAGTGCAGGTCGTCACATGTCTTCATGATTTCACTGAGTCAGAGTGTCATAATTCTGGAAAATATCAGCTTCAATGCATGTTGTAATGCACAATCTACAGTGAAGCAACATCCTCGTCCTGTTATTAGAACACTGCAGCCTTTAAGGCAGAGGTCTTCAGACTGATCTTCACTTTAGTCTCCAAACAATTATCAGATCTCCCTCCCATTTGGGCGTCATGAAAACCTAAAGCCCCCAGCTTTAAGGCATCTTTTGTGGTCGTTTTATTTTACTATAACTTATTATAAAAAAAAAAAAAAGTAGTGAGTTTTGTTTTGGTTCATTTGGTTTATTCCATAATTCTTTACCAAGCAGCATGAATGCGCATGTGCCACCTCTACATATATCTTTCATATTAGTGTACTGTAGATAATAATTTGTGCCATGTACTAATGCATGATAGTTACGGAGTAGCTGCGATTTTAAGGGGTTAATGGAGCATCAGTTAGAATCTTTCTTTAAGGTCACATGAATCAGACGTGTCAATATTCATATTTTATATATTTTATTCATTCTATATTCAGATTTTATACTCATTCTGTCTATATTGTATCTCATTGTCTTGTATAGTTTGTATAGTATAGTGTTATTTATGTCTGTACTTTTGAGAGTCTCACCTGGCCAATAAACCTGATTCTGATTCTGATATTTCTCAGAATTTCTCACTGACAGATTCAGATTGTCTGATGACACTTGACGTTACAATGCAGCAGTCCATGAACACTTCCTTTTGTGCCTGTAGATCTGGGCGATATGGTGATATATAGTGTATCTCAAAAGAGCATATGGTGCTGTAATTTTTCATAAATTTGTGGACACTTAAGCATCACGCCTATATGTACTTGCTGGATGTCCCCTTCCAGATTTAGTCACCCTTTTTCTCTGATTATAAGCGCCACTCTTGTAAAGTTCAACTGGATTTTGAAGGCAGCGATGTCAACGTCTGGCATTAACGTTAGAAAGAAAAGGTCAAGGATGCAGTCGGTGTACCAGTTCATCCCCAAGGTGTTCAGATTAGGTCAGATCTCTGTGCAGGACACTCAAGTTCTTCCACTCCATTCTTGGCAAAACCATGTCTTCATGAAGCTCACGTTGTGTACAGGAGCATAGACATGCTGGAACATGTTAGAGCCTCTTAGGTCTGATGAAGACAAACAATTGTTTGCTTCCACAAGTTTAGGGAAGAAGCACATATTGGTGTGATAATCAAGTGTCCATATACTTTTGGCATGGAAGATGCATTCCACAATCACACGGTGATAATTCTGTTATAGCCTTTGGCCAAGATTTAACTGGGATAATTTCTTAAAAAAAGTAGATTATTAATCTTAATAGAATACTAAAAGCAGCTTAGGACCTGATAATAAATGTTATAATACTGTCCTTTAGGCTGTGTCATAACTGTTTATATGTTTACGTCTAGCTTCCTGCAACAATTTAAAGGACACATGAAGCTACTTTGAATGAGATGTCTGTCTTCACAATAGAGCGGCTTCCCAGGTGTCGCCCGAAACACAAAGCCGTGGTTCTATTTGACAGATAAAACATGCTCACTTCAAACACACAATGCCACAAGCTTTTCCACCTCAGCTCGCACAAAACCTCAGAACAATGCGCGTTGTGTACGCTCTCGAGCAAGCCAGAGGGCTCGGGAGGCTGGCTCCACTATCTGAAAACAAATAACCCTTGTTAGCAAGCGTGGCAGCGTCATTTAAGCCTGGCAGAGTGGTGCAGTATTAGGATGATCGGATGAGGTGCCCGTTTGCTCGGGGCAGGCACAATAAGCCTAAAAGCAATGCCAGCAGCTACCTCACACTTAAAAATGAGCACGACTGCAAAAATTAAAGTTGGCAGAAGTGTGGAAAGCAATATGCCCACTTTAAGCAGGAAACAAAGCTAAATATTTTGCCACATAACACAGCTATGACATACTGTATAAGCTTCTTAACTGGACTTGCCATGCAGCCATAAACATACAGTTCTCGGAGCGGAGCTTAATTTAAAAAAAAAAAAAACAATCCTGTTCTGCAGTCCTGACTGCAGATTTCAATATTTAGACCAATTGGGAAAATAGATCTCATCCATCTCCATCTGTGAAATAGTCAATTGATTCAACTAAATAAATTAAACAGCTGCATATAAAAAAACTCATATAAATAAGAATGTGGCATCACCCCTTAGTGTGCTTTTTTCACCCCATATCTAAAAACCTGGATATGACACAAACCAGATTGCGGAACACTGACGTTGCAATACGTGTATTTTTGCTCTATGCTCATATTCTGGTATGGTTGCTGTGTATTTCCCTGCTTTAAATATGACAAAATGGCTGAGAGTCATTCAGTGCGAGCTGATGATCTAATCCGACAGAATAAAAAGCGGCCGCTGGCAAAGCAATGCTGTGTTTACTTTTAGACAAAAATACGAAGTGAAGCAATATGCAGTCTGCTGATAGTATAGTGAGACACCGGCCTGTTTGCTCTTTGCTCCGAAAGTTTTTGTTTGTTTTGTTTATATCAGAAAGCCAGCTAATTTATTGTCAAATGGGAACCCAGATCCTTGCAGGTAAACCAACTAGCAAATAAAAGTCATGTGAGTTTGGAAAATAGGCTGAGTTAATGATAACATAATAACTTAGATGAACAGATACATCAATGTATATGGATGTGTGTTAGAGGAGTTTGTCGCTCTATACAGCATTGTTTATTTTCTTGATTGTTATTACAGTGAAGTGAAGCAGAACAATACCAAAGCATCTCACATAACATTCAACTGCCATTAATATACTGTGCTACTGATTGATGGCATTCAGCAAAACAAGGTTTGCAACATTCAGAGGAAAATATATGTATGCTAGTAAGGTTATGACTATCAACATATCGGTATGCTGAGAAAAAAAAATGCCATAAGCGCTTACAGCCCTCAGACCCCTCAAGCAAAGGTGTGTGTGTAAAGGTATGAGAGTGAGTGAGAGAGAGAGAGAGAGAGAGAGAGAGAGAGAAAAAAACAGCTCTACAATCACTACACAATCTAAACACTACAGCTTATACTCCAGCAATTTATTTATTTATTGCTGTAATATATTATTCTTCATATATTACAGCAGATTAACAACGACCAGAGTTTCTTGATTTATTAAACAATGGGTGACGTCATACTTTTTATTTATTATGTTTAATGTCCATTAAACAAGTTTGTACTGTACACGTGATCACTTTCATAAGAGCTAAAACCCTATGTCCATTCCATAATTTCTCCCTCTTTGTAAGCTAATATGCAAAAAAATACAATCTGTCTTGTTAAACACCCAAGTAAAATGTTCTCTGTCCTGAAGCGTATGATTTAAAGGAACAGCTTTTCCTCATAGCAGATGCAGCAAACCCTTTAGGAAATCTATGGATGGCTCGCTTGCTTTAGCTACACTAGAAAAATCATTTCTGGTTACAGTGACATTTTGTAAGCATCCAACATCCATACCAACATGTTTGCATTCCAGAAATGAAGAGGTTCTTGTAGGATTTCATGTATTGGTGACACTGTAAATTGGAATGGAATAGATGTGTGTCCAACTAATATATGCAGTGTAACTGCACTGTGCACTTGGCACTGAAAGCTGTGTGTGTGTTCGCGTGTGTGTGTGCGTGTGTGTGCGTGTGACAGCTCAAGATGGACTGTCTGCAACTCAAGAGACTTGCAATTCCATCTACATTCGGCCAGCAGGCAGAGAGAGAGAGAGAGAGAGAGAGAGAGAGAGAGAGAGGGAGAGATTTGATCTACATGCAGATTTCACTGCAGGCCTAACACAATACAGCAATATCCCAATTTCTGGTCAGTAGAAAAGGAAAAAAAAAATAACGCTTTAAAAACTACAGATGGATACCCTACAGGTTGGTGGTTCGGATCCAATAATTCCGGGAACGTGTAAACCAGACACATACAAACCTCATGTCATTTTTTCACATCATTTCCTCATGTCCCTATAGACGACGTACATATTTCTGAAATATGAGACGTTCTAAATCTTGAATTTTTTGCCTCTAGCAGACAAATGAATAACATGTAGGTAAACATACTTCTCTCTTACGTCATCATTTGGGTCAAATTTACCTTTTATATTTATTCATTAGGCAATAATTCAAACACAGAGCTGAGCCGTTTAGCAGCTAGAGCTACTGTCTATAAATCCATTCTACTGTATATAACGAGAATATTAACACAGATAAATCCATGCTGCTCTACAATACAAACCAAAACCACAGCATGTGCTGGATAGAAAAACCCACAAACAGAGAGGAAGTTAATAAAAAAAAAAAAAAAAAAAAAAAAAGGACATAGAAAAGAAAACGTGATGTTATGTCATTTGTCCATGCTGTAGAGTGATAGTTGGTAATCTTGCAGCTGGTGAATGGCTCGCTTTGTGGTAGCGCAACCGTGGGAGGCTACTATCTCTTCCCTCCTCCATCAATAACACAACTATCACTACTCTATGCTCCAAGACTGTCTTGTCTTATTCTCACCATCTTAAGCATCATTCTAATTAGGGATGCACTGATCCGATATTTTTTGGATCGGTATCGACGAGATATGAGATATAATATCGGATCGGTATCGGTCGATACTGGCAAACTCTGGTATCGACATCGGATCGGAAGAGAAAAAGTGGTATCGGTGCATACCTAATTCTAATACTTTCCAAATGCTTTCGATGTGTCGTAATACATGCCGCATCATAGGAGATACTGCAATCGGACGCATTTCCTTTTCAAGACTCAGCAAAATCGCCTGCGTTAAATTTCCAGGGTTGGTTAATCTAAAGCTGATTAAATGCCGATTATGTTAAAGTCTGCAAAAAATGGTGCGGATTACATCTGCTTCAATCACCGAATGCTGCTTGAGAGATGAAGCCGATTTTCAACCAGACTGCAACGATAGGAAAGCGGTCAAAGCAACATAAAGCTTTATTCAGTTGAGTTATTTGCTTGTGTTGAGGATTTAATACGAGATTTATCTCATGTTACTTCTGGCTTGCCCATTAGGAAAAAAAAGTAAATTACAAAATTTTTACCCTTTTTCCTTTTGCATATTTCTGTAAAGCTGCTTGGTGACACTGTTCAGTGTTAAAAGAGCTATGCAAATAAAATGTAAATAAAAGTGAATGACGTTAGCAATATAGCAAGTTTACACTTCTATACATAGTGCAACAAAATTACATTCATCACCAAGGGAACCAAGTCTTCCTTACGGTGATGGTTCCAAGTCCAAGACTGAGCGTCTTCATGCCGTATTCTCCTTTCTCATTTACTTCCAAGTCACGAAGGGAACTTGACATGGGTGTTAAATACTGTATTAGAATGCAGAGTTTGCCTTGACTGACCTAAAAAACAAAGTCCATACAAAATCCTTCAAACTGTTATTCATATGTAACACATGATGTGAAGGTTAACTAACTGCATCACTCTGAGTGGGGGGAAGGATATTCTGAATTTTTTTGGTTTTTGGACCAGGTCTTCACGCTGTGGGTTAAATAGACTGTTGCATAAGACGCTAAATGTTTCACACAGTCAGGAAGGAACATGGATTAAGGGTTAGGTCTAAAATAAAACTTTGCACGATAAACATTTATTCTATGCTATAATGACTTTGCTTATCATTTCCCTAAATCAAATACACACAAAGGACAACATTTAAAATGGCCAGAGGTCTCTATAGGAGTCAAACTCTAGTCCTAAAGCAGCTGCACTGTTTCTAGTAACTTATTATATATTTTTTTTAATTTTGAACATCAAATCAGAATTATTTCAAAAAGCTTTACACCAGATACAGGAGCCCAGATTATACAGAGATTAGAGATCGTGGTGGAAAAGGATTAAGATTTTATATAATCCGTGTGTGTGTGTTGGTGTGTGTGTGTCATTTATGGCTGAGTGAGCTGAGTGTTCTGTCTGGTTTGAATAGTTATGCAACCAGATTGTTTCCGGTCACCTTGAACTCGGGGGTAAAAAAAATAAAACACACACAGGAACAAACACTCACACAAAAATATAATAATAATCATCTGTCTGACTAACGTGAGCCAAACCAACCATGTGATTGGGGGACTTTGGACAGCTGTAATCAGATTGAGATGCCTTTGATGGAAATGGACCCGAGTGTTACTACTAGAGTAAACATTGATAGTAGTCGATCAGATTAATCTTTGTGCTACTTTCTAGATACAAAATCTTGTATCTGTTTGGCCAGATTTTTCTCGAAGTTTTCTCGAGTTGTACGAGCCAGCATTTCGTTTGACCAAAGCAATTAGATTTCACAAGCTGAAAGATACGACAGTGATGCTGTCATCAAAAGACAATTCCACACTGCTTACACATAACTGCGATTTCATGCCACGAACTAGAAAATCAATCAAAAAGCAAAAACAAAAAAACAAACTATTATCCAATACCATTTAAAACATTTATACCCAAATAAATCTCACAACAGTGTAATGTAAATGTAGCTTACACTTTGCAATTTATTTATTTTATTTTAGAATAGTAGTCTGCTAAAAGTTTTGGCTTGACTGGATCACTCGATCAACATCTGCATAGCTTCTTAAAAAAACAAACAAACAAACAAACAAACAAAAAAAAAACAGCACTTACATCAAGAGACTTGCTGGTAAAAAAAAATTAAGATAAAAACTAAGTACATTGAGGTATGCGTACGACACACGGATGTAGGTAGGAACGTGTGTGTACGCACATGAAGCCGAAACCAGGACCGAAAAAAGCTGTATAAGGTCATTACAGGGGCCTGGAGAAGTAAATGAGAACAAGAAGACCATAAAGAGGAAGCCTAGAGGTTCTGAAATTAATGTGGAATGTGGGAAGCCAAAAGGAGCCATTCAACTAGCCTCGACATTCATCCATTATATTACTCATACATCAGTATGACAGGTTGTTCTAACTACAAGCTCCTGAAATGAAATGTCACCCCAGCAATTATTCACTTTAAGCCTGTTCCCTCTGGGAAATTTCATAGTTGGGTCAAATGAAAGCCATCATGTGAATGAATACACAGGTTACACCACCACTCAGACAACACATCTAAAGTTCAGCTACCACAAAAATGATAAAATGAGATATTTGCATATTCTTGTTTCCATTACTGACGACGTTCAAACAGCGATGGCACGGCGCCAGAGAAAATCTCCACCATGTGAGAACTGGACAACCGAATCAATAAGCCATGCAGGGTTCAACATAACACTCAGACTCTCTGTATCTGAAAACTGTTTGCTTTTAGAACAATATGAATGAAAATGGTAGAAATAGATGCTTTTTTTTCTTCACTGTATGAGAATTCTTTAACAGTCTTTAATCCACTTTTCGAACATTAAAAATGTACTAAGTGAATTACGGTTTAAACGCTCTGACATATTCCACCCCCAGTAATATCCCCCAATTTGTTCATTTGTTAATTCCCACATATCAGATACGTCGACAATACAGGGACAGTGAAGTCTTATATGCTTCCTCTGAGACACACAAATCCAAATACTGCTTATACTCTTCAAACTACTGCTCGTGTGTTACAGTGAAGCATAACACACCCAGCGGAAAGCACTGTCTGCCCTCTTCAGCATGCATGAGCTCACATATGCTGATGACTGACTAATATCCCTGTGACTGATGGCTTAGAGAGAGAGAAAGAGAGAGAGAGAGCGAGAGAGAGAGAGAGAGAGAGAGAGAGAGAGAGCGAGAGAGAGAGAGAGAGAGAGAGCGAGCGCGAGAGCGAGAGAGAGAGAGAGAGGAGGCTCATTTAAGGCACTATTAAGTGCTCACTAAACATTGGTTCATTATGACTTA